>NC_034593.1:35056317-35071882 GCF_900095145.1 Mus pahari
CATAGCCTCCCAAGAGGCCGCTATATCAGGGTCCCTTCAGCAGAATCTTGCTGGCATGTGCATTAGTATCTGGGTTTGGTGGCTGATGGTGGGATGGATTCCCGGATGGGGTAGTCTCTGGATAGTCTATAGAAAATAAGGTCGTTTTAAACAGATATTCTTTACTTTGGGTTATGTTTTGGGTCATGTTTCCTTATGATTAGTTTTTAATGGCAAATTTTTAGTAGAACTACTTTTCTTTTTTTAAAGACAGGGTCTTTCTATGTAAACCAGAGATCTACCAGTCTCTCTTTTATTTCCCAAGTCCTGGGAATAAAGGTGTGTGCCACAGTGCCTGGCATCTAAATACTTTTTTAAATGACATTTATATTTAAATAACATTAAACTTTTTGTGAGTTTATTATCTTATGATGTAAAATAAGGCCTACTTTGGATTAAGGAAGCTATTTTATATTTCACTGAATATTGTTGCCCAGACTGGCCTTGAATCTCCCAATAGCTAGAATTGTAGGCGTGTAACAATTTTTTAGCAAGAATATTTTAGGGGCTGGAGTAATAGATGGCTCAGTGATTAGGAATGTTTACCTCTCTTGAAGATCAGAGTTAGCTTCCAGTAGCTGCATCAGCCCACAACCACCTGGAACTCCAAGGATCCAAGCATGTCTTCTAACATCTGTGGGCTCTTCTTCACATGTTGTAGACATCAATCCATACACAGACAGACACATAAATTACAAAGAATTTTAAATTGGCATAGAAGTTGGAGTTATAGGATCTAGGGTATTGGCTTTCAGTAGGAGAAGATAATGCTTGATGTCCTTACTGAAGAATAAATGGATGCTAGGGGTGTTGTCTAATGAGTGGAAGTGGTGGGTGATGTGAAGCATCTGAATAGCACAGAGTAATTTCTTTTCTTGTCTAACCAGCATCAAAAGGATGGGGTTGAAAAATCCTTGTTGCAGGCCATGTTGGCCCACGCCTTTAATCCCTGCACTCAGGAGGTAGAGGCATGGACATCTCTCTGAGTTTGAGGATAGCCTCCTGTCTACAGAGTGAAAGTTGTAGAATATTATAGATACAATTCCTCTGAATTTTTTTATGTGCTGTCAGCTTCTCTTTAAAAACATGCCTTTTATTTGAATGGTAGAATTTCTTCCATACATGTTTTATAGAAAGTATTTTTTAGGGAAGTTTTACATGTAAATACCATGACTGTGGAGCATTGTAAATATGTATACAATAGGGTCCTTAGCAGAGGACCTCTTTATCTTTCTAGTGTGTCATTTACTAACTATAGAATGTTCTCTATATGCTCAGCACCTCCTTACTCCTACCCACTTTTTATGCTAAACATACTAATAGTCGGCTTGGATTTCTTACTGTTTAAATACAGCCTGATTACTATCAACCAGGATAGAAGCTATGTGGTAGCTCCTGCTTAGTAATCTCATCACTATGGCAGGGTTATGCAGGAATTTCTAGGAGTTCAAGGCCAACCTGGGCTAACAAATCAGACACTACCTCAAAAACCCCTAAACCGAATCAGGCCTGGTGCTTATCAACACCTGCCTTTAATCCCATCACTTGGGAAGCAGCCCTAGGCAGAGCTCTGAAATCAATGCCAGCAGTCCCACCTACACAGTGATAACTTGCCTGGAAAAACAATCCAAGAGAGGTAGGGGTAGTGGGTGACTATAATCAAAATACATTGTATACACATGAAATTATCAAAGAATAAATAAAAGGTGCTTTTAAAATCCAAAGAGACAAAAATGGGGGAGAAAGTAGTTACTATATTTTCATAGAGATTATTGTATTACTTTATTGTAAGTGTGAATATTTTTATTTGAAGGTTGGAGACGGGATAGAGAAAAGAGAGATGATCAAGATGAAGTATCCAGTGTGAGAAGTGAGGGTGGTACCATCCGAGGCACCACTAGAGGTCGGGGAAGAGGCCGGGGCCGAGGAAGAGGCCGAGGCCGAGGAAACCCTAGATGTACGACATGAGATTTTTTTTTCCTCTGTTAAGTTTGAGCTTGGAAAAAATTAGCAAATAGTCTTGTTTTTCACATTACCCTGTATTATGTTAATTATTTTTTTACCTTTTTATTTGTAAGTATGTGGTTTTAAGTCAGGGTGCATGTGGACATCTAAGGACAAATTGCAGGAGTTGGTTCACTCTACTACGTGTGATCTAGAGGTTATATGCAGGGTATTAGCTTGGTCACATGGCCTTTCCCTGCTGAGCTATTTCAGTAGTCCTCTGGCACAATGGATCAACTAATCATTTTAGTTTGGCAGTAAATTTGGTTTTGTATTTGAGGTTATTCATTTTGGATTTCTCTTTATGGTTACTGCAATTTTATTTTTTAATTTTGTGATCGCCTTTCTTTTACTTTGTATCCAGTGAACTTTGATTATTCATATGGTTATCGAGAGCTGGGGGAAAGGACTGAGCAGCCATTTCCTACAGAGCTGAACACCAGCATGATGTATTATTATGATGATGGCACAGGTGTGCGCGTGTATCCTGTAGAAGAAACTCTGCTTAAAGAGTACATTAAGCGCCAAATGTAAGTAAAGAAAGGAAATTTTGATATTTACCACCCCCTAGAATATTGAGAAAATAGGTATCTACAAATTTTTCTTTGTTCATATTCCTGTTATTTTCCAGAGAGTAGTTAAAATGTCATTGCATAATGAGTAGGTATGAAAAATATATAAGACTAAAACTTCTGTATATTATTTAAAATAAGTAAAATGTGTCTCATTTGCAAGTAGATATTTATATTAAAATTTGTAAACGAGCAGGGTATGGTACATGTCTATAATTCCATGACTAGGTTTCCTGAGGCAGCATTGCTATGAGTTCAAAGCTTACTACTGATTTAGGAATCTGCATTTCAGTACGGTTTTAATTTATGACTACAGATGTCTAGTGTAATGTCCCAGGTTTTGTAATCTCAGACAAGATTCTGAGGCAATGGGATTAGGCATTTGAGATGCAATAAAAATCAGAGTGTACCGGCATTGATTTATTAGTGTTGCCAAGATGTCAGTAAATATGCTGTATAAGAACTTTGCACTTTGACTGATAGATATCACACAGGACAGATATACATCTTATATTTTTATTTATTTTTATTTTTATTATTATTTTTTAAAGCTTTATTTATTTATTATATGTAATTACTGTGTAGCTGTCTTCAGACACACCAGAAGAGGGCATCAGATCTTGTTACAGATGGTTATGAGCCACCATGTGGTCACTGGGATTTGAACTCAGGACCTTTGGAAGAGCAGTCGTGCTCTTACCCACTGAGCCATCTCACCAGCCCTTTTGTTTTTATTATTATTATTTTTTTTTNTTTTTTTATTTTTTGGTTTTTCAAGACAGGGTTTCTCTGTGTAGCCCTGGCTGTCCTGGAACTCACTTTGTAGACCAGGTCCGTCTCGAACTCAGAAATCCACCTGCCTCTGCCTCCCAAGTGCTGGGATTAATGGTGTGCGCCACCACCACCCAGCTACATCTTATATTTTTAAAGTAGGGTAATTTTTCCCCTCTCCCACAAGTGAAAACTTACCCCAAATCAGTTAATCTTTAGACATGCTTAGTTCTTCAAGGTTAGAATTTGTCCTAAGTAATTCAAGGTTACCAAGTAATGGAGTTGTACACTAAATTGTGTGAAGCTGTGTGCTCTGTCCTAACTTGCTACCCCCAGAGAACTTCTCTGGGCCTGGGCGGCTGTCAGATTGCCTGTTACAATGTCGCCATGATTTCTCTCTATCCCCTTGGATCCTGAGCTTTGTCTTTTTTTTTTTTTTCCATTTTATTATATGGACACTTTAAATGTATGTTTCCAAGTTCTTTGATATTTTTCCTTCTGGGTCTTTTATGACTTTTGTCTGTTTATAATCTGTCTAGGGCAGGGTTAAGTGGGTCTGTGCTTAAATAACTAACCCTGAGTTAGTCTGTATTCTTTCACTCCATGGACTTCATGGAGTCAGTGAAGTATAATCTACTCATTCTTCTCTTTGCTTGGAAATGCTGAGAGTCAAAGCCTGGGTTTCTCTACAAGCTATGCTTGATTGTGTTACTGTCTTGGCATGTTTTTTATTTAGTTGTATGCTGGCTGCTAGGGGTCCTAATATACAATGTTAGTATGTTGTTAGGTTGGGGGCAAGGGGGACCAAAAAGTACCCTTCTTTTGAGTATGACTCAACCAAAGACATTCTCAAGTGCACTGTTCTTCCCAGTGTTTGGGAGGCAGTAAACTGCTATGTTTAGCTTTATTATTATTATTTAGTGTTTAAATGAAGCAGGTGGGGGTAGCTTTGTAATGGAGTCTTTCAACGAGTGACTCATGAAAAATTCAGGGCTCTAGAATTTTCACTTACCCAGCAAGTATATGGCTGGATTCTGAACAATATAAACAAATGGATTTTAAAGTTTTGTTATATAGTTAAACTATTAGCATTAATTTTTAATACATTTCTGCTGTGAATAAAAGAAATTATCAATTGAGCAGGGGTTTTGCTGTGTGCTATGTTACATTCATGTATATTTACTTAACTTCTAATATGGTATTATTATTAGCCAGAGAGATTAATTTGATAACAGTTGTTGTAAGCAGTGGGTACACATCTGTGTTGCCAAATGAGTGGATGAACTCATGTCCTCTTTTCTTAGTGAGTATTACTTCAGCACAGAGAACTTGGAACGGGACTTCTTTCTTCGAAGAAAGATGGATGAGCAGGGGTTCCTGCCCATTTCCCTTATTGCTGGTTTTCACCGTGTGCAGGCTCTCACCACAAACCTTAATCTCATCTTGGAGGTAAATATTCATTTAAAAAATAATAAAACAGCTAAGCTTAAACTGTCCTTTAAAAGTGTTTTAAAGAGCAGAGCATTGGGCCAATATAGACAAGATCCTGGGTTAATCACCCCCCCATCCCTCACCCCCCCCAAATGGAAAGAAAGAAAAGCGGGCTGCTGAGATGCTTCCCTGAGTGAGGGTGCTGCTTGCTATCAACCCTGAGACCTGTGTCCTAGCCCTAGAATCCATGTGGTGGTGAAAGGAGAAAACCATGTACAAGCTGTCTTGACACCACATGTTCACCATGGCTTACATATGCAAGGCCACACTGTGCACAACATTCGAGCATGTGAGCACATGCATACACACACACAGACACTGTACATATACTGGTTATGTGTTTTTAAAAGTATGCTAAGGTATTTGCTAAGAATTACTTGGGAAGTTCAAGACAAGTCTGAGCTACAGAGCAGGACCTTTTCTCAAAATTAACCCACCTCCTAACTCCCAGAGAATTATGCTAGGTATGGAAATTTAAAGCCACTCAAAAGTCAGATAGTATAATTCCTTGAGTCCGTATATTCTAGGTCAGCTGTCATCTCAATAAAGACAATAAAAAGCTGTCAATTTGTTCTTCCTAAGTTCAGAGAATTTCTCAGCTTTTTTCTATTTTTATAAAACTTAAATGTCTACCTTTGAAAACTTGAACTTTTAGTATTCTTAAATCTTCTTTCAGACTGCTCTAAACTAACATGCAATTGTACTTATTAAATATTGATTTTGTATGTGCTTTGGGAAGCCTTCCCCCTTCACATGAATGCACATGTACACATGCTCATTCATGGATGCAGGGTACCTCTGACTTGTTTCAAACTGAACTCTGTCGCGCCTGCTCTCTTGACCAGCAAGGAAGACGCAACCACCAGTTCTTCTCTCAGCAGTTTATTCAGCAACCTTCTTTTTTCATCTCCCCCAAGCCCTGGGCTACAAGCCCTTTTATACTCTCCTATCCACTCCAATCTCGGCAGGCCACGTCACCTCACCAGGCACGCGGCCTCAGCCAACCAGAAGAGTAGGAACAAGCTCCATAGCCAACAGGTGCCATCTTTAAGGTGCGGCTTTGGGTAGCCCAGGGGAGGGGCCGTAGCCTCCCACAGAACTCCATGGACTTCATGGAGTCAGTGATATGTAATCTACTCATTCTTCTTTGCTTGGAAATGCTGAGTCTCTTTGTAGTCATGGCTTTCCTGGAACTTGCTGTGTAGACTAGCTGGCTTTGAAGTGACAGAGATCCTCCTGCCTCTGCCTCCCTGATTGCTGGGATTAAAGGTGTGTACCACCATCACCCTTTGTCTTCTTTAACTGTATCATGAAATAAAATGCCTAGTTGATCTGCTAGTCAGAACTTTGGATGCCCCCAAATATCAGTTTCTACAGGATCTCATTTAGATCAAGCTTTGCAATTTATGAAAATGCCAGTTTTTTGTTTTTGTTTTTTAACATTTTTTTAAATTTATTTTATTTATTATATGTAAGTACACTGTAGCTGTCTTCAGACACTCCAGAAGAGGGCGTCAGATCTTGTTATGGATGGTTATGAGCTACCATGTGGTTGCTGGGATTTGAACTCCAGACCTTCAGGAGAGCAGTCAGGTGCTCTTACCCACTGAGCCATCTCACCAGCCCGTTTTTAAACATTTTTTAAGATTTAAGATGCTTGAACTTTTTGCATATAGTTGTTCCTTTTAGAATTGTGTCTGCTTGTTTCTTTGACACAGGATAGTAATCCTTTAATCCTCCTATGTCGCCCTCTTTAGTGTTGAGATAATTGGCACGTACTATCATGCCTGGCTGTTGGTATCCACCTCTTCTTTTACTAAGGACAGAATTGTTTTAACTTTTAAAAATCCTGGCAGCAGTGGGTTTGATACCCACCTCAATGCTTAACATCCCTAATGAAAGACACATACACACAGCCTTTATATTTTGATATGCCTTAATCAGCACAATAACTGGGCTACTGCCTAACTTCCTCACTACTGATAGAATCTACCTCCCTCTGATAATTCTGAGTTACAATTTACCAAACTCTGTGTTTTATCTTGGCTGCTCTGGACCCAGAGGTCTGCCCAACTGTGCGGCATTCTTCTAGCTCCTTCATATGTTGTCTCTCATCTCCTCCACACTGTCTTGGCATAGCGGATTTCCCTTCTGCCCTCTAGGTCACCGGAATCTTCCTCTGTCTGCCCTGCCCAGCCATTGGCTGCCTGCATCTTTATTTACCAATCAGAACCAACTGGGGGCAGGTTCCAAGAAGCTACATGCAGACACTGGTGTAAGCAGTTTTGGGGACCCAAATTAACATTAGAATTCAAGCAGCAGTAGGACAAACCTACTACATAGAAGGCAAAGTCTTGTGCATAAACCTCTAAGTTGTCTTTTACATAAAAATAAATTCCACAGGATCTGTAACAGTTTTTACCTTACCTTTGGCCAGTAATAAGTCAGTTGTTCCCTTGTTAGTAATCACTGTGATTAATAAAAAGAAAAAGAAAAAAAATGACAGGTACCATTATCATTAGAGTGTGATTTCTTTTTTGTATATTCCAGGTCTGACTTGCATTCATACCAAACTATGTAACTTTGGATAACCTTTCATGATCCTTTTACCCCTACCACCTTTCTTGATCCTTTTACCCCTACCACCTGAGGGAGTGCTGGGTTACAGGCACACATGACCATACCTGGCTTTTCTGGGGGTATTTGTGATCAAACCCAGGACATCAATCATGTAGAGAAGAGCTCTAGGAAGTGAGCTCTATCTTCAGCTTGTGTATTCACTTTTGCTGACAGTGGGAGTTGGGGTTTCATGGAGCGCAGCCTATCTTCAAGCTCACTATGGAGCCTAGAATGACTTTAAGAACTTTGCTTACCCCCATTTATCTTCTACCCCCATTTCCTGAGTTCTGTTTCTGGTTTTGTTTTTTGAGACAGAGTCTTAATATGTATTATTAGCTCTGGCTGGCCCAGAGCTTTCTGTATAGACCAAGCTGGCCTCAAACTTGTCACAGTCCTTTTGCCTCTGCTGCCTGATCAGTGAAATTACAGACACGGATCAATTCACTGTTTGTCTCAGACACATTAACTATATTATAGTCTACTAACTTAAAGCTTTGCAATTTTTAGATTAGAAACATAAGACATACAACTAAGACCATTTGAATGTAACTTTAATGCTTAAAATTTCTATTGCCAGGCACTTAAGGATAGCACAGAAGTAGAAATTGTGGATGAGAAAATGAGGAAAAAGATAGAACCAGAAAAATGGCCAATTCCAGGCCCTCCTCCACGAAATGTGCCACAAACAGACTTTTCTCAGTTGATTGATTGTCCAGAGTTCATACCTGGCCAGGCCTTTGGCTCCCATACAGGTAACTGCTTTTTGTCTAGAGCAAACAGTGTAACAGTGGGCTGCTTGTGAGGTTTCCTATTTATCTGTAGTTTATTGAGCTTTCAAATATTACTTATGTTTTCTCCCAGCTAGACTATAATTATGCAGAATCATAGTGTTTCTTGATGTTAAATTTTTTTTGTGTGTTGTCTTGTGTGGACATTCTTCCTATTTTTTTAAATTCTACTACTAATGACTATATATCACGCCACTTCTCTACATCTAAAACTGAAAGAACCAAAATTTATACCCAAGGTGGGCTAGCCTTCCTTTACTTTTGTTACCAATGTACTTTAACCCTGTCTTGAAAATATAAGATAATTCATATTCTAAAATAGTATTGGAATTTTCTGCAACCTGGTTCTTTTGAGTTTCCAAAAACTATGTTAGTGTTAAGAGTTTTTTGCCTGGTTCATTTTAAAGATAATTGCTCTTGGGAAAAATATGTGTGCTTAACCTTTTTTCAGTCAGGGTGATGATCTACTGATGCTCTTGGATGTCATATGATCGGAATATACAGTGGAGTAGGTGACTCCCTGAAATACCATGTAAATATGAGAGCAAATCGTGCTGCAGAAGTGAGAGTGACCATACTGTCTTCTGTGCAAGAATGTCTACGCCCACCCCCTTGTGGAGAAGGTTGGGCCAGCCTGCAGTGGAGAAAATCACCTTACGATAATGATGTGAGACAAACCAGAGGACTGCTGTTACTGTAGGAGCTTCTCCTTTCTATGTCATTAGCTTAGGCTGCACAGGCTACTTCATTCATGGTGGGAAAGTTAATTGTTATCATTGGGGAAATACTGCAAATTCTATCTTTTGTTTCCAGGCATTTATACTTTGCCCAGATCAATAAAGCAGAAAAAGAGAGGATTGAGTAGCATTTCCAAAATTGTTAGGTCCTTTGCTATTTGACTTGCTCTTTAATATAGTATACTTTGCATAACTCACATGTTGTCATATTTCACATGTACTATAAGATGTATTAATGTGAATACTTAAGGGGTAAGAAATTTAAGTTAAATAAATAAGGGCATTTTTCCTTTATGCTTCAAAATTGTTTTTAAAGGCTTTTCTTTTTTATTGTTTATTTATTATTGTGTACTTATGATATGTATGTTTTCTGAGTGTGGGCATATGTGTGCCATGGTGTGTATGTGTGGAGGTAAGAGGACAACTTTACAGAGTTGGTTCTTTATTTCCACTGTGGGACTCAGGTATTAAACTCAGGTGGTTAGATATGCCCAGCAAGTGCCCTTACCTTCTGAGCCATTTTGCTAGCTTCAAAATTGTATTTCATATACTGGCATGAAAGCAGTGCCTGCCTATCTGTGTTCCACAAACTGTAAACCAGAACAAATCCCTCTTGTTAGGAATTTGGGGACAGCAATAAAAAAATAATAATAATAAAGAAAGTTAGTGCCAAGAATAACGTGCTGTGTTAACCTGACCGTGTGGTATGTAGGCTTTTGGAACTGGTCTTCAGAAGGAATGACCCACTTGGATGCAGAGCTCAGTGGGTCATTCTGAGTGGCTTATGGGAGACCAGCATGCCAGTGAACAGCTAGAAAGTGAACATTATGCTCAGGAGTTTTCAGAGAGGGGCAATTACACTGTGGAGAGGTGAGCTAAAGGCTGTTTGCATTTTCTTCTGATGGAGACTATGGGTGTAATCTACCCATTCCTGAAAAAGTACGTCCTAGAGTGGTGTGCAGTTTGTGTGGCAGTGGCAGGTTCAAGACTGAGGCAAGCTTACCACTCACTGTGCTTATTCACATCTATAGTAGGGAAAAGCAGGGAGGCTGGAAAATGTGCAGTTTGGGGAATAAAGGAGTGCACCAAGCAGAGTGCACACAGAGCTTTTTATAATTAAGGAAATTAGTACCATTGTTTACTGAGGCAGGACACATGCCCTGAGAGTAAAACCTATGGAAGTCTCCAACTAGTGAAAATAGGAATTGATTTGAAAGAAGAGAAACTAAACTGAGACTGTGGCTATGTAAACAGACTTTTATGAGAACTATTTCCCGGTTTTGGAAGCCCAAGTGTGTTGAAAGGCTAGTTACAGGCTAATTAAGCTGCTTACAGGTAATAGGAGCCAGCACAGCACCTCAGTCTGGCAGTAGAACTTGGATGCTTTGTCAGCATGTAAAATGCAAGTTACAGGGTCACCATTGTTTGAAGCTCTGTAAGGTCAAGTTGCAAAGTAGACTTCTAGGCTGTTGGGAGTTCCAGATTTGTGGAACACCTACCAAGGAAAACTGGAGTAGAATCATCCCATGAGAGAGGCTATAATACTACAGGTGACAAAGTTGGAGGGGCAGACCTGTTCATGGTCATTCGATCCTGGATGATAGTCCCACAAGCCCCAGATGCTGATCACGGTATAATGCTTTTCCTCCTAGGTTTAGATATTGCTTTGATCCAGTCTTCCCTTACTATACCCCATTCCTCTCTGTTGGAATGGAAATGTTTACTTTATGCCTTTGTACATTGGAAGTATGTAACTTGTTTTCTGAAATTATAGAAACTCACAGTTAAGACCTTGCCTTGCATCTCAGAGCCTTTGGGCTTTTGAACAATGTTGGGACAATTAAAGACTATGGTGACTTTTGAAGTCAGACTGAATTTATTTTGCTTTTTGAGCCTATGGGAGTCAGAGATGAAATGTAATGGTTTAAAAGTGATTTGTTTGACAGTCAAGTTGACAAGGAGTGTACTTGTAATAATTAATCTTCATTGTCAACTTGACTGGTTATGTCTGTGGGGCATTTCCAGAGAGGTTTAACTGAAGAGGGAAGACCCATCCTAAGCATGGGCTGGGTGCTTGGCCTGAGTACCACCATTCATCTCTCTGTGCTTCCTGACTGCAGACGCAGTGTGACCAGCCACCTCATGTTCCTATCACCATGCCTTCCCTGCCATCATGGACTCTGCCCTTCAAACTGTGAGCCAAGATAAATCCTTCTTCCCTTAAGTTGTTTCTTGTCAAGTGTTTTGTTGCAGTGACATAAAAATACAGCTAATTTACAGCCTATCAATGATGGATATTTTTAGATATTTCTGTTTGAAACCAAAATGTTTCCTTTGGTTTTATTTCTTTTAAACTCCATATGTAAAGGTATTTGGATTATAAATGTAAATGATACACAAAATTTGTTACTCTTTAAATCACAAAGAACTAGTTTCCAGTGTTTTGTGCCCCATAGTTTTTATCTTTCTCTTTCCATAGTTTTCTACCCATAATGTTGTCTCTCTGCAAGAACTACTGTATGCTTTTAAAGATAAGTGAACTTTAGGTTTCTATTCCTAAAGATTATTCAAATAACTCATAAAAATGTGTAAACTTGGGATCCTTTTAGCCAGCTTATGAACAACTAGTTGGGAACATTGGATAATATAGAAACTATTTTTTATACCAGATAACTGTAAACTTGGGGTTCAAGATGATATTTTAGCCAGCTTATGAACAAGTAATTGGGATTGTTTGGTAATATGGACATTTTTTTCCCATAAGATAACCAAGATAGGTCAGTCAAGTTCCATTAACAATTTATGTATTATTAATAAAATTGCAGGAATAAAATCAAAGTTTTATACATTTTACCTTTTTAACATCTTTAGATACATTTTTTTTGTTTTGTTTTGTTTTTCGAGACAGGGTTTCTCTGTGTAGCCTTGGCTGTCCTGGAACTCACTCTGTAGACCAGGCTGGCCTCGAACTCAGAAATCCGCCTGCCTCTGCCTCCCAAGTGCTGGGATTAAAGGTATGAGCCACCACGCCCGGCTCAGATGCACTTTTTATGTTCAGCATAAAAAATGTCATGTTGATGTCAGCTGCTTTATATTGCAAAAGAGCAAGCAGATGCCAGATGTATGGGATGCTGACAGAATCATGCTGATGCACATTAACTCAGGAGTAAATCTGTCCTCCATTTCCTATAAATCTTCACATCTGACCTTGTTAGTCTACTTGTAGATTGCCTGGAGAAATAGTGTGTCACTGGACATGAGAAGAAATAAGGTAGGACTACAGATAGCCTTATGTAATTATAGGTGGCGACAAGAAGTGAAGCTTTTATCAAATACCCTTTAATATCAAATTATACTATCTTAATAACTTTTTATTGGTTTCTGTGCCATTTGTATGATAAAATATTTTAACATAATTGATCCTTTTTATCACAGAAATGTAAATATCTACTTTTTCCTCTTTGGAGGTTGAATTGTGTGACATGGGTTGGCATTGCCACTGAGCAGAAGATCTTAATCAGCACAAAAGGTTTATTTTGAGACTGGTAAGATGACTTCTGGAATGTAGGGTTTGCTATGTGGGTGTTGTGTACTGTCAGCCCATGATGTGTGAGAGGAAATGGTTACTGAATAGGCTGTGGAACTTCCTTTGAAAGCTGTATGTAGATGTTCTTAAAGAACTGCTCATTACTCAGAACTGTAGTAAACCCACAGTGAGGGGAAAAGCCACCCTAGATTTAAGTAGACATTTTTCATTTAATATAAAATTAACAAAGGTAAATTGTCTATATTCTTAAAAATTGTACCCAAGGTGTTATATGGCCAAATAATTTTTATCAATGTAAATTAATGTTAGAATCTCCAAATCTCAATCTTTTGATTTTAGGTTATTAAAAATAAGCAATTTAAAGTATTTTAGTTATAAAAGAAAGTATGAATCTGGAATACATGACGTGGTATATATGTTTAAGCATAAAGAGAACAAATTTCATCCTAATATTGTTAATTTTACTCTTTGCCAAATATTTTAATATTCTATTTCTAAGCACATACATTTTTAGTATTATAAAACAACTATATTCCTATAACTGTAAACCTATAATCAAGCTTAGAAGACCTTAAGAGATGACTATATATAACTGTTAGATAGGTATAAGAAAGCTAAACTTGTGTAGTGAAACAGTAAATACTGGGGCTGGAAAAGATAGTTTTAGTTGTTGGGAGCACTTGCTGCTCTTCAGAAGACTCATGTAGTACAACTCACAATAACTTGTACCTCCAACTCCAGGGGACCCAGCACCCTGTTCCGACCTCCTCAGGTACCCCAGACACATGTGGCACCGCCCCCTTAAATAAAAACAAACATAATAATGGACAATTTTAATTTTCTCATTGTTGTTCCAATTGCTATTCTGGCATTTAGATTCTATCTATATGTAGTAATTCAGTTAAATTTAGGAACTAAGTCACCGCATCCCCACAGTTAACAAGGTAGTGGTTCTTTGGTCATTGTATAAATATTTGAGCATTAAGAAAACAGGAGCTGTTGTTTTCCTGTACTCTTCTTTCTCTATTGGTGTAAAAAATAACTACTTATTTCATATGTATAAATTGTTTTTCTGATTTTTATGAGTAACTTGGTGATAAATGTACTGTTTATGGAGTGTCAGTGTCCCAGGAGGGATTTTTGAACCCTACATATAATTTCAAAGTTTGTAGAAGCCTTAAATAAATTACAAAATATTTGCCAGATGTAGGAACAGACACGTTTGATCCTAGCTCCAGGAGGAGACAGAGGGAAGATCTTTTGTGAGCTCCAGGCCAGCCTGGTCTGGCTAAGAAGTGCGAGACTTAAAAACAAACAAACATGCACATGCCAGCAAGATTCTGCTGAAGGGACCCTGACATAGCGGCCTCTTGTGAGGCTATGCCAGTGCCTGGCATACACAGAAGTGGATGCTCACAGTCAGCTATTGGATGGAACACAGGGGCCCCAGTGGAGGAGCTTGAGAAAGTACCCAAGGAGCTGAAGGGGGCTGCAACCCTGTAGGTGGAACAACAATATGAACCAGAGCTCGTGTCTCTAGCTACATAGGTAGCAGAAGATGGCCTAATCGGTCTAATTTGGTCTTGCAAACTTTTTTTTTTTAAGATTTATTTATTATATGTAAGTACACTGTAGCTGTCTTCAGACACTCCAGAAGAGGGCGTCAGATCTCATTACGGATGGTTATGAGCCACCATGTGGTTGCTGGGATTTGAACTCCAGATCTTCGGAAGAGAAGTCGGGTGCTCTTACCCACTGAGCCATCTCACCAGCCCCCATCTTGCAAACTTTATATGACCCAGTACAGGGGAATACCAGGGCCAAGAAGGGGTAGTGGGTGGGTAAGGGAGTGGGGGGGAGGAGTGTATCGGGGACTTTGGGGATAGCATTTGAAATGTAAATAAAGAAAATATCTAATAAAAAATGTGTTCAAAGGAGAGGAAGAGCTAAATAAAATGATTAAGACAACTGAAAAAAAACCCACTTCATAGATTTCTACAATGCTATGGGTATTTTGTTTACATTTAGATATTACATGCACAAGAGTGAAAATATTTGAAATGTTAGAGTGCAATGCAGTGTAGTCTTTTAAAATCCCAAAACAAGAATTCAGATTGAATGGAATTATGAATTGAAATAAATTTGTTGGAATAAAATTTAAAATTAAAAAAAAAACAAAAACAGTAACTAAACAAAAACATTTAAGTTCCAGTAATATTCTCATAGATACTTTTATTTGACATAGCCACATTTTTACGACATACCTAATGTAAATCTCGGCTCATTTGGAACAGAAGGTACCAGGTTTTTTTTTTAGCAGCACTTTACAATTGTCTTGAGCATATTTCAAAACTGGCTTTACTGCAAGTTCTATACTGCATGTAACTAGAGTTTATTGTATAATTTTTTCTTTTCTTGTGGTAGCAAATCTAAAGACCCAGCATGAGCCATATGTTTACAAGCCCATGCGCTACTGTATTGACTAGGATATTCTGCAGCCTTTTCTATCCATGTATCAAAGGCAAAGATACTAAATCCAACTCTAGCATGTTTATGGAAATAAATCTTGCAACCCTCATCACACACATTCCTGGTCTGCTATAATTTAGTCATTAAAAGACTCAATTTTCATCTATCAGATTTCTGCATAAAGCATTCACCCTTGAGGATTTTTAATGAAAGTAATAATCTTAGAACTTTAGAACATACCCTCCCTCCCTCTTCCCTCCTTTCCTCCTTCCCTACCTCCCTCCTTTTCTTCTCTTTTCTTTTCTTTTCTTTTCTTTTCTTTTCTTTTCTTTTCTTTTTTTCTTTTCTCTTCTTTTCTTTCTTTTCTTTTCTTCTTTTCTTTTCTTTTCTTTTCCTTTCCTTTCCCTTTCTTTCTCTCTCTCTCTCTCTCTCTCTCTCTCTCTCTCTTTCTTTCTTTCTTTCTTTCTTTCTTTCTTTCTTTCTTTCTTTCTTTCTTCCACATCCCACACCTCCGCCCCAACCCCATCT
>NC_034593.1:35071994-35080345 GCF_900095145.1 Mus pahari
TCTTTTCTTTTCTTTTCCTTTCCTTTCCCTTTCTCTCTCTCTCTCTCTCTCTCTCTCTCTCTCTCTCTCTCTCTCTCTCTCTTCTCCAGATTTTATCCACCCCACCCTCCATGACTGTTCCACATCCCACACCTCCGCCCCAACCCCATCTCCATGAGGATGTCTCCACCTCCCACCCCACCTGACCGCTAAACTCCCTGGGGCCTCCAGTCTCTTGAGGGTTAGGTGCATCTTCTCTGATTGAACCCAGACCCGGAAATCCTCTGCTGTATGTGTGTTGGGAGACTCATATCAGCTGGTGTATGCTGTCTGTTTGGTGGTCCAGTGTTTGAGAGATCTTGGGGGTCCAGATTAATTGAGACTGTTAAGACCAGAAAAATGTCTCAATTTTAAAAAAGATCATTCACTTTTATTGTGTATGTTGTCTGCCTGTAGGCATGTATACCATGTATGTGCCTGGTGGCGATCAGAGAGGGAGCCAGATACCCTCAAACTGATATAAATCTCTGTGATCTACCATGTAGATGCTGAGGCCTGCAAAGAACCTCAAGAAAGGCCTTTGAAATTCTGAAAGGGTTAGATGTTATTGTTGGAGCTGTGTGCTTTACTGTGGTGACATGTGTTTTGCAGTCTTACAAGAGTGTGCAGTAAGTGGGCACACTGTCTTTCATACAGGGAATGTGAATGTAGGAGTAATAGCTACTGTAGTTTAGATCTTTTTCAGTCAGGAAATCATATGCATTTAAACTATCTGTGACTTAATAGCAGTTAAAATCTTATAGTTCAATGTTCAGGCTGAAGACTTCACAGTTTTGGTCCTCACGTGGAGTGACCATCATAATTGGTGACTCAGATATTCTTAAAGCTGATTGTGATGTTCTGTATAGGTGTTGGTGAAATTCCTTCATTCAATGGCTTTCCTTTTGAATAGTTAAAAGCCTTTCATACTTGAAAACCATGGAAAGGTTTTGAAATTGATTATCATGTTTTTGTGCAGGAGAAGTCCATATTAAGGCAAGATGAAGTATAGTTTACGGGTAAGAAGAACCAGTATTTTAATTGTAGAACTGATTTAAAACTTTAGTTTATACCCCAAACTCTACAAGAATTGAAAGTCCACTTGCCCCAAAGAAAAATACAGAAACAAATACCCTCCAAGTGATATCAGAGGTTTGTCTACCAGCTTACCTGACCTGGACTCAGAACCAGGGTTCTGATGAGGGTGAATGTGAATCATCGCCTGTCCCCAGTGACACTGAACGTAAGTGTACAAACCCAATGAATGTGTGCCTTGGGTAGAGTTTATAATTAAGGAATTTTCTGTTTGTCATATATGTAGATTTCGAAAGGTTTTAGAAATTGGAATTGTGGCCTTCAAGAGAAACTTGGGGTTACTTTTTAAAAATTTTTATTTCATATAGTGATTTGCTTGCATGTATATCTGTATGACTGTGTGAGTTACAGACAGTTGTGAGCTGCCATGTGGGTGCTGGAAATTGATCCCAGGTCCTCTGAAATAGCAGCCAGCACTCTTAACTACTGAGCCATCTCTAGAGCTCCAAGATTTATCTTTTATTTTTAACATAATGTGAAAATGTTTTGACTTGCTCTTTATTACTAATTTTTTTCCTAAGTGACTAGTTTAAATTTGAATAATATTTCTATTTTTCTAATGTTTAACATTTTCCAAAATTTGAAATAATATAATTATTCCTAAGGCTCTTAAGGCACATTGCAGACTTCAGCATGTTAGGGTGAATTACTTTAAAAAATAAACAGATGATTGTAAACAGGCCAGAGGAAACTATCTTGTATTTTTTGATTGTTGACAGATACACAACTTACTATAAAATGTTGTTACTTTAGCTGAATTACTACTTGGTACAATTAGAAGTTGGAAAACAAGTAAAATTGTGGACTTATGTGGGTGTGAGTAACTTGTCCTGTGATGGGTACAGTCGTTTTATAGAGTGCTTATTATTATAGAATGGGGAAAGTGGGTGAAGGATGGGTCAGTTCTACCATCTCTTACAGATATGTGAACTTACAATTACTGCAAAATAAGTTCATTAAAGTTTAGAATAAGTGCTGCTTGGATGCTCAGATGCGGAAGGTAAGCTCTCAAGGAAAGGTAATCAAAAATATGTGGCTGAACTGTGGGAAGAAAAAAATGCTGGAATTTTAAAGGCTTATAAACTAGGTTCTTTATCCTGAGACCAGAGGTACAGAGATGAAGCTGGGATTTCAAAGACTGCATGTGTCTAGGTCAGCAAACACTTTTTGTTTTAGTGGGGGAAGGGGTGTACTCTGTGTCTGGTGGATGCCAGAAGCCCAGCTGATGACCCACGGGGCTCTAAGGGCCCCACGTGTTCTAAAGTATCACCAAGTCCAAAGTCAACAGTGCTGATTGAAGAAACCATAATAAGCAAGGCAAACCTTTAATCCCAGCAAAGGCAGGCAGTTCTCTGTGTGTTTGAAGAGAGCCAGAGCTACACAGAGAAAACTTGTCTTAAAAAAAAAAAAAGGAAGGAAAGAAGGAAGGAAGAAAGGAAAAAAGAAGGAAAAAAGGAAGGAAAGAAGAGAATTTTTTTTCTTTTATTTTAATACTAAAGATACAAATCAGGGCTTCGAGTATACCTGGCAAGTGCTCTACCACTGAACTACATCCCAGCCCCTGAAACAGTTGGACATGGTCATTTCTGATCTCTTACAACCTTCCTGGGTATTTGTAGGGAATTGTAGTTCTATACTAAGGCATGAAAACATTACTATTCCTTATTTTGATATCCCCTTCCATATCTAAAATGCCTACATTTCAAAGTCTGTTTTTCCAGTAGCATATGAGATTATAATTCATCTTAAAACTGATAATTTATATAATAAGGAGTGTCAGAGAACAACTTTAGTCATCAGTTTAGGGATCAAATTCAAGTCCTAGGGCTTGCTAGTAAGTGGTATTACCTACTGAACCATCTCTCCGGCTCTGTTCTATCAGTTTTGTGTGTTGAAGTCCTCTCTTTCAGAATATTTATTGTCCCTCAATAATTATGGGTATTGATTTGTGACTCATACCAGTATTAGTTAAGTTGTAGACTTTGTCTTGTGGCTGTGAATACAGCCCGCTGAGCCTTTCATGAATGTCAGATACAGCCCATACTCTTGACTGAGTTTCTACAGAGACTTGCTGACTCTGGATCTCAGCCATTGCAAGAACGAGTAGTATTTCTCTCTGATAGTATGCTTAGTTTCTCTTGTTTACTGATGAGATTGTATTTTATCCTTCTACCCCTGCTTGACTACATGAGAACAGATGTTAAAGCTTCATTCGTGTTCTTAAGTAAAGGAAAGGAAGCTGCTTTGCAGTTGGTTTCCAAAATGCTTCTCTTTAATCGCTGCCCACTGTCCATTCCTGGTTTTGTGCTTCTTTCCATTTGAAAGCTTTCTAGGATCATAGTGAGAGGAGTGTCTTCTGTCTTCTTTGCTGTAATACTGGCTGGTTGCTGGTTCTTGTGTCATCAGTATAATCTCATGTACTTTGTGCTTCCTAGAAACTCATAGTTCTTGACCTCATTTTATTCATTGTTAAGTGAATTTTACACATTATTTATACATTATTGTATACCATTATTGAACATAAGCATGTAGTTAGGTTATTTTCAACCTAAAATAAAAATCTATTGAAAAAAAATTTAATGAGTGGAGGGCATGGGTATGGAGATCAGAAGAGAATATGAGGAAGGAAGTCAGTTCTCTACTGTATGGGTCCTGGGGATTTAACTCAAATCATCAGACTTGGAGGCAAGTGCCTTTAGCTGCCGAACTTACCTTTTAGCTCAATACAAAAGCATTGCCTACAAGTTGAAAGGTTGGTGTTTGATTATTTAGGCTCCCCCCACCCCCATATACCCTACATATAGTCTTTAAAAATATATTCAGGATTTCTCTCTCTCTCTCTCTCTCTCTCTCTCTCTCTCTCTCTCTCTCTCTCATATGTGTGCACCACATACTTGCAGTGTCTGCGGGGGACAGAAAAGGTTATTGTATCCCTTGGAACTGGAGTTAGATTTGGTTTGAGCTACTAAGTAGGTACTAAGTAGGTACTGGGAGTTGACCCAGAAGAGCTGGTCTTCTTCCAGAGGACCTAGGCTAAGGAGATGACTTTGTTGATAAAGGGTTTGCCTTGTGATTATTAGAACCTGAATTTAGATCTCCAGCACCATGTAAAACGTTAGGAATGGTGTTGTGTACCTGTAACCCTTGTTCTGGAGAGATGGAGATAGGAGGATCAATCTAACCAGAACCTCAACCTCCAGGTGCAATTCGAGTCTCGAAAAATAAAGTGGATGGGCTGGAGTGATGGCTCAACAATTAAAATCACTGGCTACACTTCCAGAGGACCTGAGTTTGACTCCAGGCACCCACAATCATTTTCAAGTCCAGTTCCATGGTCTATGATGCCCTCTTCTGGCCTCTACAGGCACTGCCCATATGTAGTGCAAACATAACAAAGCAGGAAAAGAACCCATAAACATAAAAATAAATAAAAGGAGAAACCCTGAAAAATTTGTTTGAATTCAACAATTAGTAATAATTAAATAAGGAGGAGGACAATTTCTGACCGAAACACGCACATGTATACAAACATGTATATGTGTACACACACAATATATCCTGAATCTTATTAAGTATATTCACACATAGACAGTTTTTCAAGGGCAATGCTTGGCTCAGCTTGTCAACTAATGACTACAAATCGACATGACTAAGAATTATGAAAGAAAGGGATTACTTTGTTCTAGGCATATGAAGCTGAAAGGTAAAGTTGGGTCCGAGAGTGGCATGTGACAGCAAAGCAGAAGTGTTTGGTGTGCTCAAATTTAGAACAGACTAGATGTTAGGCTCTGCCAGAAGGATCTTCAGAGCTGAAGCTTGGGCATGTTGCATCAACCATAGCTATTTTACATGAACACAAGGAAGTGAACCAGCATTAGAGCAGATTTAATATGAAAACAGCCCCACACATTGTACACATACATTGTGCATCATTATATACGAAGGCTCGGCCATGGAGAGCTTCCTATGTAATCCTAAAAGGCTTTCTTTTTCTTTTTTCTTTTAAAGATTTATTTATTATATGTAAGTACATTAGCTGCTTCAGAAGCACCAGAAGAGAGCATCAGGTCTCATTACGACCTTGCTTCCTTGTGGCTCAGTGAGTCAGTGCCTTGTGGCAGATGAAGTAAGGGCCACCCCAAATTTAGGGAGTCTGTATCAATCCTTTTACTCAACCTTGTGTGTGTGTTTCAAGTCCAACCAGAACAGTTGCTTAGTTCTCTATTAGAATTTGCCTACTAATCTGATCATTGAGTATACTCGTGTTGGATAACACTCTTATAGGACATTTTTCCTCAGAAAAATAAATAAAAATAATATTTTATAGGGATAAAAGTTTTTTAATATCATATATAAAATACTACGTTGTTTCTTCAGGAATCAACATCTGTATCTGAAGAGACATCAGATCATCTAAATTTGCCAGAGGAACCAGAACAAGAAAAACTACTTTTTGCTTGATGAAGAAACAGAACAGACAGAAAGGAAGAAACACACTGGTTGGTTGGTCTGATTATGATTCAGATTATGAATTTACTGACCAAGATTTAAACAAGATTTTGATTGTAACTTAGACAGCCTTATGTGAGAAAGCATCATGGAGGAAACCAAGCAGGCACACATGTATCACAAACAATCAGAACTTGCTGAAGTATCAGTGATAGCTTGTATTACTGTGAACAGGCTCTGTGACAGTGAAAATACACACAAAGCCATAAATGTAACAATTCCTGGCAGCGTGGTACAGCTGATAGTATGTTGCTTGTTTTCTTAAGCTTAGGGGTTTATTTCATACATTTTGAGTATAAATAAATTATACCCAATATATAGATATACATAATGCAAATGTTTGATAATCACAACCTTTAAGGAGTAATTTTAAATGATAATATAATGAATACTTTCATCACCAAAAAATATTTGGACTAAAGCTTGTGGGGAAAAGTGCAGTTTCTAATGAAGGAATGAAAAAGTTACTATGGACAGGCCTACTTGATGTACTCATTCTAATTCTCTCGCATCTCACCACAGACTCTAGGAATATAAGGGGTTCTTTTTCTGCTAATAACATTTTTGGAGAGACTGCAAAAGTTAAATATTTGAGTAATAGAACAATGAGGAGATGTTACCTCAAACAGGAGTGTGAATTTAGAAAAGAAAAAACAGTTGTAGAAAGAAAAGCTAGTGGTTGAATAGAGGGGATGGCCTATTATGGGCTTGGTGTGAACAAGAGGCATGACCTTGGAAGTTTCACTATTGCTTTTAGTCACTGCCTTTTTAGAGAACATGCCTCTGATATATCATGACGATGACTTAAAGCTTGGACAGTTTTCTGCTGCTGTGGGAAAGAAGACTTTTTAAAAAAATTTACCTAATTTTATGTGCATTAGTGTGAGGGTGTCAGATCCTGCAACTGGAGTTACAGACAATTGTGAGCTGCCATATGGGTACTGGGATTGAACCCAGATCCTCTGAAATAACAGCAATTGCTCTTAACTGTTGAGCCATCTTCTCCAGACCAAGAAGTATGTTTTTATGAAGTTTAGATATTAGGGTTTTATTCATAAAAACACATTCATTGAGAGAGAGGGTGGAGGGACATGTACACATGTCACAATGCAAGTGTAGCAATCAGAGGATATCTTGAAGGAGTTGATTCTCCTTCCATATAGGTTCTGAGGATTGAACTCAGCTCCTTAGGCATGTCAGCAAGCACCCTTACTTGCTAAGCATCTTGCCCACCCTGTTAACATTTCTGATGCTTGGTTCAAGACTTGATGTTTATCTGAGATCATTTGTGTAACAGAAATATAAATATAGCCAGGCGTTGGTGATGCAGGCCTTTAATCCCAGCATTCGGGAGGCAGAGGCAGGCAGATTTCTGAGTTCAAGGCAAGCCTGGTCTACAGAGTGAGTTTCAGGACAGCCAGGGCTACACAGAGAAACCAAAAAAAAAAAAGGGGGGGAGGGGGAAGAAAAGAAAAAGTAAAAAAGAAAGAAATATATACTAATTGCTGGACATGGTGGCATAGGCCTGTAGTATGCCAGCTACTTGGAAGTACTCCCAGCAGGAGTAGTGCAAGTGAAAGTCTAGCCTGATCAATTTCACAAAACTCTGCCTCAAAATAGAAAAGGACTGTGGCTTGGTGGTAGATGATTAGCGATTAGCATGATTGAGGCTATTTCCATGCTGTAATCACTGTCCTTGGTTCTGACTTTGTGCTGCATGTGCAATTTCTAATTCCATTAGTGGGTCAGCTGAATAACATAGTCATTGATTGCCAGAGTGTCCCTAGGCATAAGATAGGAGGATTTGAAACTGAACAGACATTAAAATAAGCCCACAATTAGCAGTAACCACTCACAGATGATAATGATCAATGTTCTAGTAGAATAAACATGTCAGATTAGACAAAGTAAGAACAAGCCGTGTAAAAAGCAGGGAAAGTAGTCCAGGAGGAGGAGTCAGTAAAGCATCTAGGATCTGAAAGGGGACACTGAGAAGTCAGTTTGCTCATAGCTTATAAGAAGATGATGGCTGTGAAGGCAGACTAGGCTCTGTAGTCTGTGACATGGCTGTAACACGATCCTATTTTTAATTCTAAAAGATCATTCTGTTCCTTATGTCAGATGGGCAGGATGCTCTTAACAGGCTGTCCCTTTAGAAGATAGAGAACAGTAGTCTGACTTAAACTGGTAGCACAGGAAATATGGAAATGAGAACTACATTTGAGCCCTGATCGATAGAGAGGAGAATCAGGTATGTCAGAAACCTGACAGCTGGTTAGGTAGAATGGAGAGCATGCCAAGATGACAAGGCATTTTTTTATGAAAAAGTATTCGTGGTCCATAAGCTGTGTTGAGCCAGTGTGACAGTGGCAGGCTCACGTATCTTTATTGCTAAAGACCAGTGAAATAGCCACATGATAGATGATGGGACATCTTAGAGTCTCTAAAGGTATTCAAGGCGAATGATTAGAAGAGTGAAATGCCAGAGCTTTCTGGAAGATCATTGTGGAATTTTATTGATGGTGGTGGGCAGAGATTGAGAAGTTCAACCTTGCAGAAACTACAAAACAAAACAAAACAACCCCAGAGATCAGACAGTGTTGGTGGTTCTAGTAAGATGCCTTTCATCATCAAATGGTTGCCTTAAAAGAAAGAAAAATTGTGTACTTTGTTGGCAGGGGAGAATAGTCAAGAATGTGGGTTTCTTTTATTATTATTATTATTATTTT
>NC_034593.1:35080925-35091396 GCF_900095145.1 Mus pahari
ATTGTATTTGGGATGTGCTGATCCCTGAAATTTCTCAAAATCCAGGAAATTCTACTGTCTAAGTTGTGGTTCTGGGGTATTGCATTAATGTTCTCCCTTAACTTAAAAAAAAAAAAGTAAAAAATAGATTCTCAGTAATAGAAACCCACTCCCCTAGGGAATAGAAGATGTCCTAGAGATGTAGCCCCAGAGCCCAAGTGCTTTTGGGTGACTGAAGTGCTTAGGGGCTAGAGAGATAGCTCAGCAGTTTAAAGTATTTGCTACTTAAGAACCCAAAACCCTCTTCTGGTCACTGAGGGTTATGGGCACACACACATGGAGAACATTGACATATGCAGGCAAAACATTCATACACATAGAATAAAAATAAATAAATCTTAGAAAGACATTAAGATGGAGAATGGCCTCATTCATGCTTGTGTATATACCTGGACATACAGACACATGACATCACACAAAAATTATTAAATATGCTTTTTTAAGTTAACCCAAGCCTATCAATTTCACAGGTGCCTACTATAAGCAAACTTAGATCAGTTTGAATCTATTTTATTCCTGGAGCACAAGATATTTACTCAATTATTGTATAAGGAAAGAGTAGTCAAAAGTTAATAATTTGACTACATGAACTGCTGTGTGTGAGAATGAGCAAAGTATGACACAGGCAGACCATATCTTAAAATAATTGGAGGTGGAATTACTAAACAAATGTACATTACCTGTGTTTATCATGTTTAAGGAAATACAAACTTCCTCAGAGGGCAGAGTGTGGTGGCACAGCCCTTTAATGTGATTACGTTTTGCACTTGGAATGCAGGGGTGGCAGATCTGTGTAAGATAAGTTTGTGGTGCATAGTGAGACTGTGTCTCAACAACAATAGACTGAAAAACAAACAAACCCAATAATTCCAAATAATAAACATAGAAGTTGATTGATGGGATTAACAGCAAATCAGATTCAGTGGAAAACTGCACATAGGGGATTGGGAATCAAAAGCAACATGAAAAGCAGGCACAAAGGGGGTTTTGTGGTGCACACCATTTCTCTCTAATCTAATATTAAGTAGATTTTACTATAAGGCCTTTTATTTTAAAAATATAGGGTGACAACACAGGAAATGGTAAGAAAGAAAAGACAAGGGTCCTTGGGGTGGTTTGTTTAAACACAAATATTTAAATAGCTGAAGTAAGCAGATTGTCAGAATTTATGCAAAACATCAAAGAGACGAAAGCAGAGGTGGACAGGAAAATGTACACCATCAGATTAGCACAGTCTACGTCTGTATATTTTGTGTGTGTGTGTGTGTGTGTGTGTGTGTGTATGTGTGTGTAAAACACAGTAATCTGACATTCATGTGAACTTTTAAATAATTCAGAATTGTCAAAATAATGTAAAGACAACAAAGTTAGGCTGTAGATGCACCTCACTAGGAAAATAATTACCTTGAATTCTAGCAACTGTATTGTGTTCTTAGCACAGCGGCCAAAGATTAAAAGAAAAAACTATAGTTACCAAGACTGCATAAGGATAGACATAACGGTAATTGGAATATAATTAAGAGCCAAATAAAATAATCTTATGTATCAGAAATTATTATTAACCAAGTTAAATACTTAATGCATTTAAGACATTTAATGGAGTAAGAATATTTGAACAAGTTGTGGTCAGTCATCTGGATATCTACATGCAAAATAATGAAATTGTTTGAGCCTTTCCTATATCACATTAAAAAACAAAAACTAATTCAGGCTGGACTTGTGACACATGCTTGTAAATTCCAGCATTTGGTTTATAGGTACAGACTGGAGAGTCAGGAATTCCAAGCAGTCCCCAGCTGCAGAGGGAGTTTGAGGTCAGCTTTAAGCAAACGAGACCTTAATCACAAAAAAAAAAAAAAAAGAAAGAAAGAAAGAAAAAGCAAAGTGAAAAGATTACTAGGAATTTAATGTCTAAATGTAAATACAAAAGACATGAGACTCCTTTTGTTGGCTTTTCTGTTGGTATTTGTTGTGCTGAGGGTGGACCCTGTGCTTTGTCTAACTGTACTACTTCTAACCTGTTCACAAAGGGGAAAAGAAATACAGTAAAGAAAAGTTGTTGGAACAACTGGGGATTCACGTACAGATAATCTGCATGCAAACTCACATTCTTGATGGAATTTAACTCGGTGGATTATAAATATAAAATAAGAACAGTAAGATCCAATCTGAATGGCCTTGGGATTTCCATGATTTTTGTATAACACCACAGTTTTATCGATGGGAAAAAAAAAATCTATGGACTGGACTTCATTCCATTTAAAAACAGTTGCTCTTTGAAAGCCACTGGCAAGAGATAGGAGAAACAAGGTGACTAGGAGGAAATATTTGTCAAAAATATATCTGACAAAGTGCTCCTATCAAAAATATATACACAGGACTTTAAAATAGGAAATCAAGCTGGTTTATAGGTGGTCAAAAATGCTCACAGAGCTCTAGACTCCTGAGATCCCAGCACTTGGAAGAAGCAAGAGGATCAGGAGCTTAAGGCCAGCCTCTACTACATCACAGTTTGACACTAGCCTGGGAGATAAGAGACTCAAAGGCCAGAAACAAAAATTGCCCAAGACCTAGACTGACTTCATCTAAGAAAAACAGGTAGCAAGTGAAAGTAGAAAAAGATGGTCCACGTGGAATTTTACTGGGGAGTTCCAGCTAGAACAGAAAGGTGCTGTAACACTGCCATTAAGATGACCAAGCTCCAAACTAGTGAACATACCAAATGCAAAGACTGGAAGAGGAGCAGCTTGTCATGGGACATGCAAAATAGCACAGTCACTTTTCAAGGCTGTTTCAACAGTTTCTTACAAATTGAAATACTATTTTAAAAAAAAAACAAGTAAATTTACCACAAGATAGAATTTATAACCATATAATACCCTGTGTATGGATGTTTACAGGAATTTTAATTTAACCATAATTTCCTAAATCTGGATGTAACCAAGGTAACTCTCAGAAGGTCAGTAGAGAAACCATGGATGATACATCCAGATAATGAGCTCTTGATTACTATATGTAATCAAATTGGGGAAATATGAAGGTGAGTCTTTTTTTTTTTTTTTTNNNANNNNTTTATTTATTATATGTAAGTACACTGTAGCTGTCTTCAGACACTCCAGAAGAGGGAGTCAGGTCTCGTTAAGGATGGTTGTGAGCCACCATGTAGTTGCTGGGATTTGAACTCTGCACCTTTGGAAGAGCAGTCGGTGCTCTTACCCACTGATCCATCTCACCAGCCCCATGAAGGTGAGTCTTAAGTTTGTGTTTCTGAAAAAGCTGAACAGTGTTTGAACTCCAGCTGTAGCATTCTGGAAAATCAACTGGGAGATAAGAACTGTTTGCCAGAGATGTGGAAAGGGCTGAGAAGACTGGAGAGTCTTTCTAGAGCAGTGTAGCCAGTGTCAGCCAATGGTGAATCTTTTGTCAAAACACAGAGTTGCTCCATTCTGAATGGACTGTAGACTTTGATGTCAGTTATAAGTAGTGTATCATTCTGGTACTGCTCACTGATAGTGGGGAGGATGTGTTTGTGTGGGTGCAGGAGATGTGTGGCAATAACTGCTTCTGCCAAGTTGTGCTTTGTTTATATTATAACTACATTAAATACAAAGACCTATAAGAACATGATTGAAGTTAAAGTACTTAGAAGTGTATTTATATATATATATATATATGTGTGTGTGTGTATTCATATTTAAAATATATAAAGACAAGTCAGTCTTAACAACCCACCTCAAAAAATGGGGTAAGTTTAAATAAACATTTTTCTAAAGATGTATTTATACAGCAGGAAAGTAAAAACCTAAATCAATAGCCAGATACCTTCTTATAAAAATGGCATGGCGATCATTATTTACAGAAGGTAGTACTGGAAATGCTATTGAGGATGGGGAGGAATCAAAGTCTCCTGTCCCCAACACCCTCCCCCATTTAAAATAGATCATCTACTTTCGAAGACAGTTTGGTTATCACATGACCCAGCAATTCCATTGTTGCATGTGTGAACCGATACAAATGAAAACATGTCCACACAAATTGTTGTTTTTAAACAAAATCTCAGTTGTTCAATTTTACTGATGAACACTTGGGAGCCAGGTGCTGGGGTGAGAAAGCCTGCTAGCTCATAGATGCAGAGAAAGCATCCTTCCTCCTCAGCTGATTCCCCCACCAAGAATGGCCCTCTCCCACACTGTTTCAAAAAAAAAAATCCTTCAAATTAAATGTCCCTCTCTTCTATATCCTGTGGGTCTCCCTTTTTTTTTTAATATTCCTAATTTCGCTTCCTGTCATCTGGAAGGTTGCTTGCTCCTCCTCTTGATTTTATTTGATCCTGTTTATAATATTCAAGCAGAAAGCTCTTGGATAAAAGGTATGTGCTAAGGCTGAGCCACACACTACAACTCAAACCAGATTTTTCCAGCAAATAACACAAATCTCAAGGTTCACAGAATAATCACATATCCTGTGGCAACAAATACTTGTGTTTATGTACAAATACTCATCATGGAATGTAAAAAGTGAACAGCTGATAGTTGTGGTGTATCCATGTAGCAGAGTACTTGGTGATCAATGTGAACTGATTCTGGAGACAGTAAGACAGGGCACTCCTAAAGGGTCATGTTCTGAGTTTATTTATATGGAATATCCAGGACAAGGATGTCTACGTAGTTAGAGTATAGTTTGTGGTTTCCTTGGATGTAGGTTGGGGGATGGGAGGGCTTATGTGGAGTTGATGGAAGCTTGGTTTCTTTGGGGATAATGAAAACATTCTAAATTTAATGGTTGCAGAACTAAACATGTAAAAATGATTGAATTATATATTTGAATTTTATGAATTATACATTTTAAAGGTTATTATATGAAACAACAGGAGTGTATTGCAGTGGTATGTGCTTATAGATCCAGTTTTCTTGTGAAACTGAAACAGGAAGATTGTTTGAGGCTAACCTGGGTAGCACACACACAAGGCAGCAAACACTTTGTCTCAACAAGAGCATCAACAAATGACACACTTAAACTGATGGATAACATTGTTAGCATATCAGTTTCGTTAAAGCAATCTGGACTCTGCAGTCCTTGTCAAAATCTTGACTGCTTTTTTTTTTCTTTAAGAAATAGAAATATCGGGGGCTGGAGAGTTGGCTCAGTGCTTAAGAGCACTGACTGCTCTTCCAGAGGTCCTGAGTTCAATCACATGGTGGCTTAAAACCATCTGTAATGGATTCTGATGTCCTCTTCTGGTATGTCTTAAGACAATGATAGTGTACTTACATAAAACAAATAAAGAAATAGAAATATCTAATATCTTGGTGTAACTCTAACCAAGCAAGTGAAAGATCTGTATGACAAGAACTTCAAGTTTCTGAAGAAAAATCAAAGATCTCAGAAGATGGAAAGATCTATCAAGCTCATGGTTTGGCAGGATTAACATAGTAAAAATGGTCATCTTACCAAAAGCAGTCTACAGATTCAATGCAATCCCTATGGTAATTCCAACTCAATTCTTCACAGAGATAGAGCAATTCTCAAATTCATCTGGAATAGCTAAAAACCCAATATAGTGAAAACAATTCTCAGCAATAAAATAACTTCTGGAGGAGTCACCATCACTGACCTCAAGCTCTACTACAGAGCATGGTATTGGTACAGAGACAGACAGGTAGATCAGTGGAGTAGAACGGAAGACCCAGAAATAAACCCACACATCTATGGTCACCTGTTCTTTGACAGAGAAGCCAAAGCCATCTATTGGAAAAAAGTATTTTCAACAAATGGTGCTGTTCTAATTGGCAGTTGATATATAGAAGAATGCAAATCAATCCATTTTTATCTCCTTGTACAAAGCTCAAGTCCAAGTGGATGAAGGATCTTTACATAAAACCAGATGTGCTGAATCTAATATTGGACCTCATAAAATCAAAAGGTTCTATAAGGCAAAGGACACTGTCAATAGGACAAATCAGCAACCTACAGATTTACCAATCCTACATCCTATAGAGGGCCAATATGCTACATCCACTCCAGTAGTGACTCGCATTACAGGTTTAGAAACCTGGAAGCAAAAACCAAAAAAAGAAAAAGAAAAAGAAAAAGAAAAAGAAAGAAAAGAAAGAAAAGAAAAGAAAAGAAAGAAAGAAAGAAAGAAAGAAAGAAAGAAAGAAAGAAAGAAAGAAAGAAAGAAAGAAAGAAAAGAAAGAAAGAAACCTGGAAGCAGTCCTGAGGCAGTTTCATGGAAACAGCCTCCTGGAACCTTGGCATTTCCATAGCCATATACTCAAACCCTGTCCCTGTGTTAGTCTGGTGCATGGATCTGTGTGCTTTCTTGTATAATAGGTGCTTCCGAGTAATGATTTTACAAATACTTAAATCAGGTTGAATTTTACTCCCTGGCCTACACCAATGTCCAAGATAATCCTTGAAGCTGACCCTGAGTTTGGAATTCAGTAAGAATGTTACTTATTCAGTAACATTCAAATTCACTTCTAGTAGAGACAGTGAAACTAATTAGGCATTACAATTTACTTGAACAGAGCTAGAAAGGCTGGGGGCTAGTCTGCAGAGTAATTACTTAGGACAGTAGCTGAGTCACACCCAAACACAGGAATACACAAAGGCCTAGGAAATAGGTGGGTTGTAGTATGAAAGTGTTAGTAGAACGGAATTCCCCTGGTGCAGGTTTTTCACTAGGCCCAGAGGAATAGCATAATCAGGTATTTACTAAAGAACCCTTGGTAGTGGGTTTAACAATAGACTAGCATTGTATCAGAGCATTCACCTGGCTCCTGTGTTTAGCTGATCTTTATTAGGGTTGTTCCTATTCTCAATTGTAAACAAGGCCTGGCTCCTGCCATCTTTTTATGTATACATTTTCTTTGTTTTGTATTAAGAACCAGTGTACCTTGAGGAATGTATTCACCTAGCCTTCTTGTTTTTCTTCTATATTAAAAGCCTAGTGTTTGTTTGGAAAAAACTACATTCAGATTCAGCACTCCCTTGTGTCTGTGTCCGTTTTCATTTGTCAATTCTCCATGCCACTCCATGCCACCTGCTGGAACCCCTAATTTCTGCAGATTGAGAGAGGCCGACTGAGCCTGGTCCATGACACCAATATCCAGTATATATAAAGAACTCAAGAAGTTAGACTCCAGAGAACCAAATAACCCTATTAAAATATGGGGTACAGAGCTAAAGAAAGAATTCTCAACCAAGGAATCTTGAATGGACGAGAAGTACCTAAAGAAATGTTCAACATTCTTAGTCATCAGGGAAATACAAATAAAAATGACCCTGTGATTCCACCTCACACCAAACAGAATGAATAACATGACAACAGATGCTGGTGAGGATGTGGTAAAAGAGGAATACTGCTCCATTGCTGGTGGCACTGCAAGCTGGTAAAACTACTTTGGAAGTCAATCTGATGGTTCCTCAGAAAACTGGAAATAGTCCTACCTGAAGACCCAGCCTTATCACTCACTCCTGGGCATATACCCAAAAGATGGTCCAACATATAACAAGAACACATGCTCCACTATGTTTATAGTAAACTTATAATAGCCAGAAGCTGGAGAGAACACAGATGTCCCTCAACAGAAGAATGGATACAGAAAATGTCACATGTTTACATAATAGAGTACTTACTCATCTCTTACAAATGACTTCATGAATTTTGCAGGCAAATGGATGTAATGAGAAAATATCATCCTGAGTGAGGTAACCCAGACCCAAAAGGACACACATGGTATTTACTCACTGATAAATGGATATTAGCCCAAAAGGTCAGAATACTCATGATACAACTCAGACCATATGAAGCTTGACAAGAAGGAAGACCAAAGTGTAGATGCTTCAATCCTATTTAGAAGGAGGAACAAAATAATCACAGGAGGTAGAAGGAGGGACTTGAGAGGGAGAGAGTAGGGGGAGGGAAAGAGGGCAAGATCAGGTATAGGAAGAGACACAGAAGTCCAGAGGGTCAGGAGAATGAATGGAAATATGTAGCAGGGGAAGGAGGGAGCTACTAGAAAGTTCCAGATGCCCCGGAAGTGAGAGATTCCCAGGGCCCAACAGGGATGACTGGAAATATCCAACAAAGTGGAGATAGAACCTGTAGAGGCCACCTCCAGATAGGCATGGCCTCCAAGTTGTGAGATGGGGTCACTCACCCATCTCAATTTTTAATCCAGAATTGTTACTGTCTAAAGGAAACACAAGGACAAAAAAGTGGAGCAGAAACTGAAGGAAAGGCCATCCAGAGACCACCCCAACACTACTGCTGATGCCAAGAAGTGCTTTCAGATAGGACCCTGGTATGGCTGTCCTGTGAGAGGCTCTGCCAGCATCTGACTAAGACAGATGCAGATACTCACAACCAACCATCTGACTGAGCCTGGGGATCACAAAGGAAAAGTTAGGGGAAGGACTGAAGAAGCTAAAGGGCGTTGCAACCCCATAGAAAGAATACCAACTAACCGGACACCCCCCACCCCCATCCTGAGCTCCCAGGAACTAAACCACCAACCAAAACTTATGCATGGATGGGTCCATAGCTCCAGCTACATATGTAGCAGAGGATTGTTTTATCTGGCATCAATGGAAAGGGAGGCTTGTTGTCCCAGTGTAGGGGGATGTTAGAGGGGTGAGTTGGGAGTGGGTGGGGGAGTTCCCTCTTAAAGGCAAAGGGAAGAGGGGATGGGATGGGGGGAGTTGTGGAGAGGAGACTGTGAAGGGGGACAACATTTAAAATGCAAATAATAAAAACAAAAGAAATATCTGACCTAAAACTTAACTGAATGCTGTAAAGTGTTCTCAAAAAAGAATATCTGGGTGTGGTGCAAGCCTGTGATGCTAGCACTCAAACTGAGGAAGGAGAAAGTTGAGGCTGTCCTGAGGTCTGGGCTATATAGTAAGGACTGGTCTAAAAGAGAAGGGAAGTTGATGAGACTGCTCAGCAGTTAAGAGCACAGTTTGGTCTTGCAGAAGACCTGGGTTTATTCCCAGCACCTATTCTGGGCAGCTCACAACCATCTGTAACTTACTTCCAGGGTATCCATTACCATCTTCTGGACCCTGGGCACCAGGTCTGCACATGGTGCTTAGATGTACATGCAGGCACTCACACATAAAAATAAAATAAAAAGACTATTTTTCTAATAGTAGAGAAAGGAAGATACTTCACTCTCCCATGGTTCTCAGATAGACTACAAAATCACAGCAACCAAAATAGTTGGCTAATGGACAAAGAAGAGAGTTTGGAAGACTTCCATGCTTGTACTAAATGATTTTAAATGGTGTGTGTGTGTGTGTGTTGTGTGTGCGCACGTGCACATGCACGCGCATGCACTTTTTATTATATTTTAAAACAAATTGAAGTTGGACTTAATGCTAGAACTATAGAACACTTAGAAAAGAGGTTCTCAACCAGTAGGTTACAACCCCTTTGGGGTTGAAAACCCTTTCACAGGGATCACATATTAGATAACATGCATATCAGATATTTACATTCCGATTCATAATAGTTGTAAAATTACAGTTTATGAAGTAGCAACAAAAATAATTTTATGGTTGTATGTCTACAACATGAGGAACACATTAAGGGTTGCAGCATTAGTATGGCTGAGAATTACTGACTTAGAAGGTTGTAGGTAAAGAACTCTGTTACAGTCTACTAATCAGTAGTTTTCACATCATCACAAGCTACAAAAAGGTAAATTGGAATTTGTTAAATTTTAAAATTTATGCATGTGAAAAGACCACTGAACAGAATATACAATGGGAGAAAACTTTAATCACATGTGTGTATAAAGAACATCTACAACTGAAGAATGTAATTTTTTAAAGATTTCTTTTAATGTATATGAGTGCTCTATCTGCATGTATACCTATTTGCTAGAAGAGGGCACCAGATCCCATTATAAATGGTTGTGAGCTACCATGTGGTTGCTAGGAACAGCCAGTGCTCATAATTTCTGAGCCATCTCTCCAGTCTCTCAAGAATATAATTTAATTTTCAAAATGGGCAAAGAACTTATATGGAGACTCCCCTAAAAGTGATGTAAAATGATTTGTAAATATTTTAAAAGCTATTCAATATTATTATCAAGTGTATAATTCATAAATAAGCATGTGAGCTAATGCTTTATTCGGATTGCTACAAGATAGACATAGATGAACCTGGGGACTTCATGCTATGGAAATTACCCATTTACAAAAGAGAATATTGTATGACCTTAGTTATGTCTAGATTTTCTCTGGAGATGAAAATCTATAAAGGTTGAGAGAAGAAGGAGATGATAAATTGCTGTTAAGTGGATATATGATTTCAGTTTTGTTGGATGAATTTGAGATGTAACAGTAGTGATGAAGTGCATACAAAAGCAGTTAAGATGGTAACTTTTACATGTTTTTTTTTTTTTTTTTTTTTTTTTTTTTT
>NC_034593.1:35091546-35114999 GCF_900095145.1 Mus pahari
TTTTCAAGACAGGGTTTCTCTGTATAGCCCTGACTGTCCTGGAACTCACTCTGTAGACCAGGCTGGCCTCGAACTCAGAAATTCATCTGCCTCTGCCTCCTGAGTGCTGGGATTAAAGGCATGCGTCACCATGCCCAGCCAGTTTTTATTTTTAATTTTCAGGGTCTTTCTTTTAACAGAGGTAGCATTGGGTTAACCATTTTGGGGTTCACTTCAAGGCTGATGATATGGTGAGAGTTAATGATGTGGATGCTGTCTATAGATTGCCTCATTGTGAAAGTCCCTTTCTCACCTTGTAATAAATTCAGAGTGAAGCTTTGAAACTAATAAATTTCTTATCTTCTATTGATATTATTTTCCTAGTAAGCATTCTTCTGTACGGAACTTTTGATTCCATTTTAAAATATTTTTAATCTACCCTCCTCTTGTCAGAATGGATTCTATTGGCTATGCATTTAAACACATGAGTCTAGGGGCCATTGTGTGTGTGTGTGTTTGTGCATGCTCATGCACATGCATACAGCACATGTATAGAGATCAGAGGACTCCTCTCAGAGACTTCCTCTCCTCTCTTGCAGGATGAGGGGACTGAACTTAGGTTGTTAGGCCGTCTTGCTAACCACTACTTTCAAATGTCTCCTTCTCAGATTCTAGCCTTGCCTTGCTTCTCGGATTACTTTGCTAACTTGGCTTAAACAAAAACTCCCTAGTATCTCTGTGGGTCTCTACTAGTACATAACCAGTAACCTCCTGAGTTTTCAACTGTGTGGCTGGTGTTCTGTAAATATCTCAGTTTCATTCTGTTTACCACGAAAAGGGAAACATAGCCCATTCTCTTTCTTGTGCTACTTGTTTTATTTGGGTGCTGGTCTTTCCTGTCCATTTCCCTGCCATGGATCTCATAACCTTTATCTGATAGGTTCTTTGCATTCATTCTCCTGCTCCCTTGTGTTCCAGTTCTCTTTTCAGCCTAGGGAATAAGGACATTTCCTGCAAAGTCCCAGGTGTGGTACTGGTTTTTCAGGCAAGGCTTTGTACAAGGTCCAAGAACATGGTTTGGGGTTTGTTTATTTTCCACCCTATCTTTGATATGCTTTCCTCTGTGTTTTTCCTCTTCCACCTTCCTTTCTCTCCATGGCAATAGTAATGGGCACAGGCAGTTCAAGCAGTCCCCTGCACATGCTGTTTCCCTTAGTACCTTCATGGGTGCTTACTTGCCAAGCTCCTTTTCATCCTTTAGCTGGCAAACCCAGGTCACATCACACAGTAGCCCAGGAAATGCTTTATTGATAGCTTCCTCTTTTTCTTCTCTTTTTGGGGGTGGGGTGGAGGGCTGGGCATCAAAGTCTGTGCTCTCTACTACTGAGCTAAACCCCAGGGTACCTCTTCTTTCCTCCCCCCTTGTCTCTTTTCACCTTCCTTTCTACCCTTTTCTTTCTCTCCATGTCTCTCCTTTTATTCTTCCCTCTGACACAAGCTCATTCTGTAGCCCAGGCTAGCCTTGAAATTAAGATCCCATCAGAAGTTGCTGCTTGCTAGGATAATGGTGTGCACTGTCCTGCCTGACTGCCCTGGTTCCCTTTTTGATAGGCCACAATATAAGTGTGTAAAGAACAACAAATACAAAAATGGGCTTGGTTGTGCATCCATTAATGGGCATCCCAGCCTGTCCTGCTGAGCACATTTAGAAAAGGAGAATTTCAAGAAATTGATTACTGCTGGAGGAGTGGCTCAGTGGTTAAGAGCACTGATTGCTCTTCCTGTGGTCCTGAGTTCAGTTCCCAGCAACCACATGGTGGCTCACAACCATCTGAAATGGGATCTGACGCCCTCTTCTGGTGTGTCTGATGAGAGCTGCGGTGTACTTTTTCTTAATTTCTTTCTTTCTTTCTTTCTTTCTTTCTTTCTTTCTTTCTTTCTTTCTTTCTTTCTTTCTTTCTTTCTTCCTTCCTTCCTTCCTTCCTTCCNTTTCTTTCTTTCTTTCTTTCTTTCTTTCTTTCTTTCTTTCTTTCTTTCTTTCTTTCTTTCTTTCTTCCTTCCTTCCTTCCTTCCTTCCTTTCTTTTTCTTTCTCTTTCTTTCTTTCTTTCTTTCTTTCTTTCTTTCTTTCTTTCTTTCTTTCTTTCTTTCTTTCTTTCTTAAAGATTTATTTATTTCATGCACATGAGCACACTGTTGTGCTCTTAACCACTGAGCCATCTCTCCGGCCCCCAATAAAGAAATTGATTAGAAGAAACTGAAGAACAAGACAGATTCATGCCAAAATCTAGAAGAAAAGAAAAAAGAAAATTTGGAAGAATAAAGCAGGAATTTGGGCCTGCATTTCACTTAAATACTTCTGCTGGGTCTAGAAGTAACCAAATGCTGAAAGTATGTTCATTCTTTAAAGAACAGAGAGGCCTCTTGTAGCAAAACTTGCATGCTTTGGGATCCATAAGGAGCTGTTTCCTACAAATCCGAATGAGGAAAAGACTGCTTCCAGAGTGTCGGCTCCTGAGGTTTGATCAGCTCTATAGTGCCTTCATCCACCATCAAGCATCTGAAGCAAATGCCATGGTGGCTCAACTTTTCAATAAAAGTAGCACTGAGGAGGCAGCGGATCTTATTGCTCACGGAGCTGAAAGAGAACAGAGATTGAGCAGCCACCTAATCGGGCTCAGCTTTGTTAAGTCTTCTTGGCAGCAGGTGGAGGGAGTGGGTTTAGTTTAGCTCACCTATGTTTCTCCAGAACTGCACCTGACAGCATACCACGGCTGCCCTGGGAGGGAATGAGATGGGAAACAGTTACCACCTTTACTTCTTTTCCCTTAAAGAGTGATTTCTGTAGGTTTGTCCTTCCATGAATTTTCCTGTACCATGTGCATGCAGGAGCCCACCAAATGAAAGCTGGGAATCAAGCCCAGTTCTGAAAAAACAGTATGTGCTCCTAATGGCTACTCCATCGCTATAATCCTACAGTCACCTCTTGTAGCTCAGGGTTGGGAAGTAGTAGATGCACCCCTTGAAAATAAATTACTAATTTTGGCAAAGCCACACTACTTATGGTCTTCTTTCCCCCCCCCTCGTCCCTCTCTGTCTTTTACATAATGTGTCTTATCTCATGGCCTAGGCTCCTAAACTTGCCGCCTTCTTACCTTCTTGAGTGCTGGGATTAATTTGACATGTCACCATGACTAGAATTTTCAAGAATTCTTGAAGATGTTGATGAGTGCTTCAAAATTTAGATTGTGTAGCCATCATATATAGTGTTATTCCTTGAGTATTTAAGTTTAAATATATAAAATTCATCTCACAGTATAGCTACTTAAAAGAAAATCTAAAATAGTTTGAATGTGAGTCAGTTAATTACAATCTTATTTCAACACTTCAACGTCAGCTCTGCCAACATGATGGTTACTGTTAGCCAAAGGACACAAATGGCCAGTGATGGGTTAACTACAAGAAGAGCATTAAAGGGTAGGGTGATAAGAGTCCAGGGTCCCTGGTGGCTCATTCCCTCCATCTTGCTCTTAAAATAGGTAAATTGCTTTATCAATTAATTAACAAACATAGCTCCCTAAACTAGTAAGCTAAACTAGATCTAAAATAACAATATCATCAAACAAAATCTGAGTAGTTTTTATTTATAGCATATCTTTAAGAAAATATTAAAGGGAAAAAGTCAAATGGAGAAACATGGTTCTGGACAAAACTCGGGAATATGGGAAAGAGGGAAGAACAAGGGTAAGTGTAACTCTAAGTGTGTGCAGAATTGAATGCAAAGCCAGGGCTACTGTTGATAACCAAAGGGCTGAAATTTAATCACTTTATCACAGTGAACCCCCCAAATGAAAATGTCACTTAGCCAAATTAAAGTAACCATGCTAACAAATACCTAGTCCCAAACTATACATATCAGAGAACTCTCCCACAGTTAGAATGACTGTCACTTGCATTTTTATGGACTTCATGACCACATAGAAAAAGTATGGAGATGAAACTAGGAAAAACCCCGATTAGCTTTATATCCTATTTCACAGCTCATGTCCCTTTGCTTCCTCATCACCTAATACTGCCCTTTCTTGGTCTCCTTTCTAAATGGTGAACTATGCCCACAGCTACAACTGTTTATATATGTACATCATAAGTTAGCATCCATATATGAGGGAGAACATGAAGGTTCCCCCCACCCCACCCCCCCGAGTTTGGTTTATGCCATGTAATGCTGAACATTTTCAGTTCCATCTATTTTCCTGTAAATTTTGTGGCTTCGCTATTTATAGAACTGAATATTATTCTACTTTATATATGTGGCAGTTTTCCTTATCTGCTCATCTATTGACACACGTCTAATCTGGTTCCATTCCCTGCTATACACGAAGCACCATTAAACATGGATGTGTAGATATCTCTATAACAGAGTGTACAGTTCTCAAGGCATACGCCGAGGAATGGGCAAGCTGGGTAGTTCTAATAGGGTAGCAGAACGACTCTCTTAACATTTTGACAAACCTCCAATCTGATTATTACAACATCTATTAATTCGCACTCTCCCAACGGTGAATAAGAAGAGTTCCTCTTTCCACACATCCTCTTATTGGTTTTCCTAATGACAGCCAGTCTAGTATCTCAAAAGTAGTTTTAATGTGCATTCCTCCCAATGACTAGAGACGTTGAACCCTTAGTAAATGTTACTGGCCATTTGTGTTTCTTCTTTATATTTTTGTTTGGTTTGGTTTGGTTGTTTTTTTTTGTTTTTGTTTTTTTGTTGTTTTGTTTTGTTTTTTGTTTTTTGTTTTTTTTTTGTTTTTTTTTTTGTTTTTTGTTTTTTTTTGAGACAGGGTTTCTCTGTGTAGCCCTGGCTGTCCTGTAAATCACTCTGTAGACCAGACTGGCCTTGAACTCAGAAATCCGCCTGCCTCTGCCCCCAAAGTGCTGGGATTAAAGGTGTGTGCCACCACCACCAGGCTCTTCTTTATTTTTATGTGCATTGTTGTTTTGCCAGTGTGTATGTCTGTTTGACAGTGTCAGGTCCCCTTAAACTGGAGTTACAGACAATTGTGATCTGCCATGTGGATGCTGGGAATTGAACCTGGGTCCTTTGGAAGAACAGCCAATGCTCTTAACTGCTGAGCCATCTCTCCAGCCCCTGTGTTTCTTCTTTTGAAAACTTCCTGTTAAATCTGTTGTTGACTGGCAGTTTTATTTCCTTAGTATTTAATTTTTGCAGGTTTTTTTTTTTTTGTAAATTCTGGATTTCAGCCCTATCTGAAGTATATCTGGTCGAGAACTTCTCCAATTCTATATGCAGTCTGTGTTTGTAGCTGATATTTTCTCTGCACAGCAAAAGGAGCTGTCAACAGAAAGGAGCAGATTTTCATGATAAGAAGAACTGCTAGTGAGATGGCTAACTTCGTAAAGAGCTTGCCACATGAGCCCGACAACCTGATTTAGTCCCCAGGAGCTACGCAAGGGTGGGAGGGAGAGCCAACCCCACAGTTGTCCTCTGACCTTTACACGTCAAGGCTCATGGACACCCAAACACATCACATACATCATAATAAAATACATACATAGTAAAGAGAGCTTCTGAATATATTAAAAATGGACATTTTATAATCATGGGGTTAACTCCAAAAGTTTTAACCTCTTTCTACATAAATCTACTAATCCATAAAATTTCAAATACATATATGTAAACAATATAAGATACATAATATAAACATTGACAAAAAAGCACATTCAGTTTTTTTTTAAAAGAGAAAACAAAGACATAACTTTAATATTTACAAACCACTGGAACTTTCAGAAAGTAAGATGACTGAAGCTAAAGACAGGCAGATCGAGAGTTTCATACCAACCTTGGCTTTGTACTAAGCTTGAGGGTCTGGGAATAAACCAAATACGCATCAGTCTCCCCGCCCCTGACAAAGGGTTGTGAATATTGGCTTATGCCTCTGATCCCCTCATGGAGGACGCTAAGGGGGGAGGATTAGTGCATGTTCAAAGCCAGTCTGGGCTACTTAAGCCCATAATGTTTGTCAAAATGCTCTGTTGTGCAGTCTCACTGATGAAGCTCCTCCACTAAACAAATTCATGTGCCTGTGTTCCAACTAATGATGAGAGCTTGTGTGCCAGTTACTGATGAGAGCAGACTTTGGCCTTGTGCATATAGCTTGCTGATTTGTAAACTGTTTCTATCACACACACAAGTGAGCCAGTCACACAGTCTTGCATGACAAACCAGAATCTATGGTGATGAAACCAGCACCCTGGCTATTGGGGAAGGAGAAGCTGAAAGCAGGATAGGTAGAGGCATGGAAGGAACTTTGAGGGGCCTAATGGTCACTCTGAGAGGTACTTACACAGTTCTTTTTTTTTCGAGACAGGGTTTTTCTGTATAGCCCTGGCTGTCCTGGAACTTACTTTGTAGTTCCACAGGCTGGTCTCGAACTCAGAAATCTGCCTGCCTCTGCCTCCCGAGTGCTGGGATTAAAGGCGTGCACCACCACGCCCGGCACTTACACAATTTCTCTTCTTCATATGTATATAAGGGGGGTTGTTGGGAACTGTATTGAGGTCTCATACTGGACAAACGCTACCCCATTGGGTCATATCACTAGCTTTCAAGTTGATTGTTATTAAGATCAACACTTTTGATTCCTGTGCTTATCTAGCTTTTATTAGTCTTCCAGTTTATATTAATTGTTTTAAAATGTGAACAGAGAACATACTCTGTCTGCGTCCATCCAGGTTGATTGTGTTTTTAAGTCTGCCATGTTATAAACATAGAGCAATTGTTTATTGACTTGAATTAGGACTTGCTAATAATGACAGCCACAGTAAGAAACAGTGAGGAACAATTTCTTTTTCCCTCCTCTTCCTTCCTGTTCCGGTATTGAGATTAACCACAGAGCATTGCATATACTAGATATATTAGGCAAGGCCTCTACCACAGGCTGCAACTAGAGACCCCTCCCCAATTTTTCCCCAGTACTAGGAATTGAATCCCAGTGCCTCATACATAGCAAGCTAACTCCCCTAGACCCTAGAAAAGGCTTTGGAAGTAGAAATTTGGCCTAAAGTAAGGAGCTGATATAATTTCTTAGGATACCCTTTAAATATATTTCTAATTCTTGGAGATATTCCTAATATGTGTACCATGAAATATATTATCCAACCCCTCTTCATCTCCCCCACATTTCAAAGCCCCCACACATTCACCTTCCAAATGTGAACAAGATCATCTGCAACACAAGCAGGATTTAGTGGATCATGCCAGTTGGTAATAACTAATGACTGAAGATGTGACATTCTGTGGCTAGTCAACGCAAATTTCTACAGCTGTTCTCTAATGATGCTTTTATTTCCCTTCCATCTGACAAACACTTAAGGCTTCTTTGGATATTGTCCACCTGGATGAGATGCAGGTGTTGTTTGGTTAGCCTTCCAGTAGTAGACCAGTAACCAGTCGAGATCTTTTTCTCCCTTCCAGAATAAATGACCTTTGCCCCTAACAAAGCTGCCCACCATTGCAGATGAGTGCAATGGACATGTGCATAATAATGTAGCAGGAGGAGCCTGTGGGGCAGAGGCAGGGAGGGGCCCATTCTTCCTTCCTGTCCTCCAAGCTTCTGAGAGGGGTTTAGAAACAATTCTCCAGCCTATATCCAGATATCCTCACTCACCATTCGCAGCCCACCACTAGAGAACGAAGCAAAAACTTCTAGTAGCTTTCTCCTGGTTCCTTATCAGGCCTTTAATCGCCCATGTGGCACACACATTTTTCTCATTCGCTTAATAATTTTCTAATAAGTATGGTGTCTTTTCTAAGTGTCTTGTGTCTGCTTCCAATTCCTATTTAGAATGCTTTTCCCCATCCTGTAAATTCTCATCCTTTAGGTACTGGTTTGTTCTGTCTCTCCTATGATATCTTTCTAGTGATCTTGAATCTTCTATCAAATGCCACTGTCATTATTTCACTTGATAATCATTTCTTTTTATGTGTACACTAATTTTGAACTTAAAAAATTTTTTTCTTCAGGGCCAGGTGTGTTTAGATTACCATGAGTCTTAGTTAGGGTTTCATTGCTGTAAAGAGACACTATGACCAAGGCAACTTTTTAAAAGGACAACATTTAAATTGAGGCTAGCTTACTGTTCTGAGATTCAGTCCATTATCGTCATGGCATGGCAGTGTTCAGGCTTGCATGATGCTGAAGGAGCTGAGATTTCTGTCTCAAAGGCCAACAGGAGAACACTGGCTCCCATGTGGCTAGGAGGAGGGTCTCAAAGCCCACCCCCACAGTGACAGACTTCCGCTAAGAAGGCCACACCTACTCCTATAAGGCTATACTTCCTAATAGTGCCTCTCCCTGAGCCAAGCATATCCACACCACCAAGCTATATAAATTCAGTAATGGCCAGCATTCCTGTCTATAAATACCCCATAAATAGCTGATGACGAGTTATGTATGCTCTTAAAAAGTTTTTAGTTATAGTTAGGGTTCTCTATACCTCTTAAGTTTTTAATATTGTTGTTAAATATAATGCTAGATTCCTTTATAGAATATCTTTATTTAGGTAGAGTCAAACCCTGTTCTAAAGCTCAGTTGTTTTATCAGTTGTAATCTGTTGGTCAATTTTCAGCCAGTTTTGGAATTAGATTTCCCAATTCTACTTCAGCAAGAGGTTGAGAACTTTAAGAAGGTAAATCTCATTAGTTCATTAGTAAGGAGCAGTTCAAAAACCTAACACCTGAACTTCCCTTTGGGCCAGACCGAGAAGTTCCTGCATCACCTTCATAGTCCTGGCAAGGTACGTATACCTAGTTTTGTGTCTGTGTACTCTCTAAATGGTTCTCAATTATCTTAAAGGATTCCTCAGCTATTGAGAAATACTAGAATTTAAAAATGGACAATATATATATATATATATATATATATATATATATATATATATATTGAACTTCTGAGCATTTTAGAGATTCAAAAATACAGACAGTAAGCAACCTGGGAGAAGGCAGTCTTGTAGTAAAGTAGGAGGTCTGGATGGATTGCTCTTACTCTGCATCAATGGGCAGGTAGTCTCATAGTGACCGTGACCGCGTCTGTATCTGTTGCCACACCAGCACCACACAGGGCTCAGCGATATGTGTTTGCTCAAAGTGGTTGGTTCTTAGTACATCTGATAATGATTTTTCAGTTTGTTGGAAATGATTCTCTTAAGATAAAATTCTCAGTCCTTAGAGCACACTGTGAAATTTACTCTTGTTTTGAGGCCTCTGCACTGTGAAAATCAAATGCAGGTAGAGGTCCTAAATGGAATCTGACATTTCCAGGCAGGTGCAATTGATTTCTTTATCTCTTTCTCTCTCTTTCTTTTTTCAAATGCTTTATTTTTATTTTATGTGCATTGATGTTTTGCATGTTTTGTATCTGCATGAGAGAGTCAGATCCCCTGGAGCTGGAGTTAAAGACACTTGTGAGCTGCCATGTAGGTGCTGGGAATTGAACCTGGATCAAGAGCAGGGGTGCTCTTAAGGGCTGAGCCATCTCTCCATCCCTCCCCCGCTGTTTTTAGCTTTTATTTTTCCTCTAATATATTATATTATGACTGCAGTTTCTCCTCCCTCCTCTCCTCTCATTCTCTCATCCCTACCTTTCCTCTCCCCCAGATCCACCCCCCACCTCCCCTCAGACAAGAGGGGACATCAACCAAACACGGCATAACAAGCTACAATAAAGACCGTGCACATATTATCACATCAAGGCTGGACAAGAAAACCCAGTAGGAGCAAAAATGTCCCACAAGCAGGCAAGAGTCAGAGACAAGCCCAACTCCCACTGTTAGGAGTCCCACAAGAACACCAAGCTAACAATCATAATGTATATGTAGAGGACCCAGGTCAGACCCCGTCAGGCTCTCTGACCTCTGCAAGCCTTCCTGAATCCCACTCAGTTGATTCTGTGGGCCGTGTTCTTAAGGTGTCCATGACCCATCTCACCTAATGTTTGTCTGGGAATCGGCATCTGCTCCTATCACTTGCTGGATGAAATCTGTCCAATGACGGTTATGCCTGGCTCCGGCCTCAGAACACTCTGCAGGCATGACAAACTGTAGGCCAGAGGTTTTATAGCTCATTTGGTGTCCCAATTCCTCCATTTGAGCCTTGCCTTGTTAAATAAAGATGGTCAGCTCAGGCTCCCTGCCTCCCATTACTAGGAGTCTTTATTAGGGTTACTCTCTAATTAATTAATTAATTAGATTTCAAGGAGTTCAATTGTACTAGGTTTCTACCTTGACCCTGAAATGCCCCCCAATTCCAGCTGTTTCTCCCAGTATTCCCATCTACCCCTCTCCCACCCCCCCTATATGATTCCTCCTGTTCTCAACTCCACCCACCCCAGCCCACCGGTGAAATCTATTCCATTTCCCCTGCCAGGGAGATCTGTACATCTTCCTCTTAAGCCCTCCTTGTTATTTAGCCACTGGGCCTGCGGACTGTAGCATGGTTCTCCTTTACTTTAAAGCTGATGTCCACTTCCAAGTGAGTACTTACCATGTTTGTCTTTCTGGGTCTGGGTTACCTCACTCAGGACTTTTTTCCTTGAAGATAATTAAAAAAGCGACTGTTCTGTCTCTACCTCTGGAGCGGGCACTGGAGTTACAGGCAAGTTTCACACCTGGATGACATTTCCATGGATGTGTCTGGGCCCACATGCTTGTGCAGCAAGTACTTTTGAACTGTCTCTGCGGCCCCAGTGGCATTCCCTTCATAAGTGTGCCTGTAAGCTGCAAACACTAAGACTCTCTAGTTGAAAAGTTTGTGCTATGTGTAGTAGTAAAGCTTGCTGTCTCTTACAGGGCGTTCTTGGAGAAGTGAGGGTACTTGTTCTAGGAAGTTTCCGCCTTCTATATTTTGCAAGTTGGGTCCCTGTGGTCACCTTTAACCTGTTGTCCTATTCCCACAAGTTTGATATAGAGGCATGATTTGCTTGACACTAAAATTTCTACACACACAATAGTGACTGCTCTTTATTGTGAGATGGGATTCTCACTATCATGTCCAGGTTTAGCTTGAACTCTCCAGCCTAAGCAATTGACCCTTGCTTCAGCTAAACACGTGAGAAGCTGAGACTACAGGTGTGCACCACTGTGCTGGTTAAGGAATTCCTGATGTTTGTTTTACATCATGGGCAATGAACAGAGGCCTCTCCCCTGCCCAGCTGAGCCCTAGCTCCTGTCCCAGGAGGCAGGGCGTCCCCTTTGCATCCCTCTTACTCCTTAATCTCATCTTTTTCGTTTCCCTGGGTTAGTCTGCTCTTTCTGGGCTTGCTCCCGTCCCTCTGCCCGGCAGTGCTTTGCTTGGCTCTCCTGTGGCTTGTGCTGGACTTGGCGTGGTGTGACTGAGTTTGATTCTGAGAGCACTCGGGGCTGCGGGGTTCCTTTTAAGAAGAATGCTTTTCACAAATTTCAAATATGCTTTCATTCAGTTCCTAATATTTCATAATTAAAAGCATTTTTGACCTATCAAGTATTTCAGTGGGTTTTTTTTAAATTCCTTAGTTTGAGTGTTTTCATAAGACTTTTTTTTTATGAGGGAGAAGTTTAAATTAATGAATGGAGACTTTCTTTGCTAATGAAAGCATTTGATCCTGTTATTTTCTTCCCTATACTACATTAGCTGCAGTCCACAAATGTTGATACAGTGTACTAATATTCATCTGTAATGATTTCTAGAATATTTTAAGATTTCAGCTTTCATCTCTACTTAGAAATGTGTTATTTAATTTCCAAGTAATTGAAAGTTTTTCTATTTTTGATCCCAGTCTTGTTTTGTATAGTTTAGTTTGATTTTAGTTAAGCTATTCCATGCTTCTATTGATTATGTTTATGGTGTGTGATATATCTTTTTGTACTGCTTTACTTCCTGTATCATTATATTTGAAGTAAAGTTGCTATATTGTGTAGTTGGGTAATATTTATTACATTAGTTGGTATAGTCATGGTTTGTTTGAAGTAGGGTTTCTCTGTGTAGCCCTGGCTGTCCTGTAGACCAGGCTGGTCTCAAACTCAGATCAACTTGGCTCTGCCTCCTGAGTGCTGGGGACCTTCTTACTTTTTATTTTGAATTTAGACGTGTGTGTGTGTGTGTGTGTGTGTGTGTGTGTGTGTGTGTGTATGAATGTATTTAATGGTTTTAGTGGTTGCTCTAGGATTTGTGAAACATAACTTTTCATAGGTTATGGACAGTCTGTATTTTACTATTGCATGAGATTGTTTAAAACTTCTCCTTCATTTGTTCTGTTTTCCCTACCACTACCCCCTCTCTCTTCCTCCCTCCCTCCCTCCCTCCCTGTCTTTTTCTGTCTCTGTGTTTGTGTGTTTGTGTGTATTTGTGTGTGAGAGAGGGGGGAGGGGGAGGGGGAAGGGAGGGAGGGAGGGAGGGAGAGAGAGAGAGAGAGAGAGAGAGAGAGAGAGAGAGAGAGAGAGAGAGAGAGAGAGAGAGAGAGAGAGAGAGAGAGAGAGAGAGAGAGAGAGAGAGAGAGAGAGAGAAATGCAATGTGTGTGTGTAGTCACATCCTCTGTGCTGCAGGTTAGTTGGCCTCCCACCTTCTAGACAGTTTTTTGGTCTTTATCCATTTCATCTTAGCAGTGCTGATAACTGGGTTTTGTTTTTGTTTGTGGATTCCAGGGGTTGAACTTGAGTTGTCGAGTTTGAACAGCAAATACATTTACACATCAAGCCATCTCACCGTCTCCCTATTGTTTAAAGATTTATCTCTTTAAAAGAATTGTGTGTGTGTGAGAGTGTTTCCCCTGCATGTGTGTGTGCACAAGTTGTGCTGCAGCCTGTTGGTGGCAGAGAACATGAGATCTTTTGGAGCCACCCAAGTGGCTGCTGAGAGTGGAACCTGGTGGTCATAAAAGCAGCAAGTGCCCTTAACTGCTGAGCCGTCTCTCCAGCCCCCTCCCATGTATTCCTTTACACAGTGGTCTTCCTTTTACATCTTCATATAATTAAATGCCATTGGGTAGTGAACATCTTTTACTTTGCAACTCTTAAAGATGCTTTAGAGAACTTAAACAGAGCATAGAACAGTATGTCTATCCACACATTTCTCTTGCTCTCTCTCCATTTCTGGTGGTTGAGTTTCCTTCTGGTATCCTTGCCTGGTTTACCAACGTCCCTTCTTTAGCAACTCTCTTAGTGCATTCGGCAATGTCTCTCAGTTCTCCCTTCTCTTCGGACACTTCCATTCACTGCTATAGAATTCTGGGTTAGCACTTCTTCCTTTTAGCACGTTAAACCATTGTGCCACTTCTTTCTGCCTTCCATGTTTTTGGACACAGAAATTTGGTCACTTTCTCAGTACAGACAATATTCTTTCTCTCTAGCTTTCCTAAAGAGAAGCCATCAGGATGGCTTCTTTGGAATTGCTGAGAGCTCTGCAAGTGTTTTCTAATTGTTTTTCTCTGTGATTGGACAGTTTCTGTTGATTGTGCTTATTTTTTTAAATTAATTTTTACCACCCATTTAAAGACATTTAAGTATAGGTGCCATAGTTTTCCTTTTTTTATTTTTAACTTGTTGAACTTTTACTGTTATTTTTCTTTCTTTCTCTCTTCTTTTTTCCTTCCTTCCTTCCTTTCTTTCTTTCTTTCTTTTTCTTTCTTTCTTTTTCTTTCTTTCTTTCTTTCTTTCTTTCTTTCTTTCTTTCTTTGAGCCTGGCCTGGAACTTGCTATGTAGACCATTCTACAGAGACCTGCCTACTTCTGCCTCCAAATGCTGGTCATTAATTTTGTTTTTTACATAATTCTATATTTTTAAATAAATTTCAGGAAACTTCCATTATTGTAAGTTACTGAGATAAGCATGCTGGCACACAAGCACTCAGGATGCTAATTCAGTATGGTCTCCAGTTTCAGGCTGGAGTGGGCTACATAACAATACCCCATCTCAAAAGAACAAGTAAAATTTTAATAGTTTTCTCTGTTCCTTTCTTTGCAGACTCCAATTATGTGTAAATCAGGCTTTTTTAAAAGAGCTGTTCCTTACTAATGCCCTGCTCTGTGCTCAGCTCTATGTTATGCTGTGCCACCCACCCCCACCCCCCGTCCTTTCTTCTTTAGGGTACCACTTCAGGTTTTAGTCTAAACAACTAGTTTTCTACCCTACAAGTCCAACTGGTTCCCCATGATGTCTCTTTTTACCGTGTTCATGTTGCCCTTTACGTTATTGAAGTAATGGAGTGTAGTCATAACTTTTTGTTTGTTTTGTTGTTCCTTTGAGATAGAGTCTGTCTCTCTGTGTAGCCCTGGTTGTCCTGAAACTTGATCTGTAGACAAGGCTGGTCTCAAACTCAGAGCTCCACCTTCTTGGGATTAAAGGCATGAGCCACTACCACCCAGCAACTTTTGTCCTTAACAAGCAAAGTCCAAGTCCTTGCTGTTCCTTCCTGTTCTAGTTCAGCCTGTGGTCAGCATATTCTGACCCGTGGACCCCGTGGACCAGTTAGATGGTCATACCTTCCATTCTTAGGACTAAAGGCTATTTTCATGCCACAGAGGCATAGCCTGAGTTGTTTCAACAGAGTTGTTTCTTCTGACCAAAACAGCTGAAAATATTTACATCTGTCATTTGCTGAACTTGGCTTTCGTGACATCTTTATTGATTTAAAAACAAACAGACACACAGAGAACTGTTGAAGTTTCTGTCTGTCACGAATGTGTTGCTGTTCTACTAGGCAGCTCCTGTGGGCAGCAGCAGTGTGGGAAGGGATCACACTGGACTGTGCTTTGATTTAGCAGGGATAAAATGTGGAAAAACTAAACTTGGAGAAAAGTAGACTCAGTGGTCCTTAAATTTAGCAAGCATTGAATTATTCATTGGGAAACTTGTTGAAACAGGGCTCCCTATCACGCTCCTGGTTCAGTAAGTTATAGGTATATATAAGGTATAGTAAGTTATAGGTATATATAAGGTATACTAAGTTATAGCTATATATAAGGTATAGCAAGTTATAGGTATATATAAGGTATAGTAAGTTATAGGTATATACAAGGTATAGTAAGTTATAGGTATATATAAGGTATAGTAAGTTATAGGTATATATAAGGTATAGCAAGTTATAGGTATATATAAGGTATAGTAAGTTATAGGTATATATAAACTATAGTGAGTTATCGGTATATATAAACTATAGTGAGTTATCGGTATATATAAACTATAGTAAGTTATAGGTAGAATCTCAGGATGCACATGGCTAACAAGCTCCCCTCAGGGGTGCTGTTAGGGTTACATTTTGCTAGCCACTATTTAGCTTATGAGATATTAATTCCTTCATAAACTTTTAGCAAAATCTGGATGAATTATAGCTGGTTTGTAGTATGGTGTCCTAAAGAACAGATGGCCTGATTCATTGTTACAGGTGTTTTTTTTTAACTTGAGCTATAGTTGACATATCATTAAAATTTATCCACTTTGGGGCTAGCATTTGAATTTCAGTAAATGCTATAGTTGCACATCAGCAACCCCTCCAGTGTTCAGCAATGCCACCGTGCTGAACACTCCCTCTTACCACTGTTAGTGATGTCAGCACTTGCCTTCAGCTATTAGCAGCAGCTACATGTAACATGTAATTTTAAGGCACACTTGTTCCTTGCCAGGTGCTGGCAATGGCGTCCCACCCAACTCCCATAGCTAGCTTCGCCAAGCCTCTAACAACCGTCCAGTCAGTGCTCTTTCTCAGGCCCACCTGAGTCGCCACAGATGGGAAACACCAGGCAGCCTTTATATTTAAAAACTAGCCAGATACTAAATGACTGGGCAAGGAATATCTTGCCCCATCCTCCTTAGGTGGCTGCAGCGGCTACAAACTATTGGTCCCCCTACCCCCCGAGAATTACATGTCTGCTACTTCCTATCCACTCCACAGCCTCTTCAGAATCCCTCTCCATCTCTCTCTCCTCCTTTTCCTCCTGGGACCCAACGATTGGCTTCTGCCATCTTTATTGACCAGTTAAAATGAGGAGAAGGTTCACATGGAATCACCTGAACACTTGATCCACTCCTTGTTGGGACAGACCCTCTTGAGGAAGCAGAATTAACATCAAATTACAAACAGTACCAGGGCAAGCCACAGCAGCTATACACTTGCTTCTTTGTGGCTTTGCTTTTGTTTGTTTGATGTTGTTTTTTCAGTTCCAAGAAAATGTATAGTTGGAACATACTATAAGTGGCTATGGGGCATCCTTCATATAATAGCCAGTCTTACAACTGAGGGTCATTATACAGACCAATGTTTTATCCCTTTTGTTCTATGTATGTATAAACATTTTGATTAATAGTGGACATTTGGATTGTTTACAGTTTTGACTATTCTAAACAATACTATTATGATCATTCATGTATATGATAAGACCTTAGTTTTGATTAACAGTAATTAATATTGATCTATTCTTTCAGGCTAGTCATTTATATATGCATATTTTAAATGATTTATTTTGTCTGTGTGTTTGAGTTGCATGTATGTGTATGTACCACATGTGTGCTTGCTGCTTATGGAGGCCAGAATAAGGTGTCAGGTTTTGGGACTGGAGTTACAGATGATTTTGAACTGCCATGTGGGTGCTGGGAATTGAACCTGGGTCTTCTGGAAGAGTAGCCAGTTCTCTTAACCACTGAGCCATCTCTCTAGTCCCTATTATGCATAATTTAATAGTATTTTAATGTCTGCTATAAATATCTTATTTGAATTGAAGTGTTTTTAATAATTTTATGTCAAATTATTATAATGAATGGGCTATCCAAATTTGAAAAATGTTGAGTTAAAAATAGACCATAGTCTTCATAAAATTGCTATATCCTTACTGGTATATCAAATTAATATTAACGCTTGAATCAAGCTAAAATATGAAATAAAAAATCTTTTCTTTTGTGGGGCAGTCATGACAACTTACTGTGTAAAAGTGCTTGCTATTAAGCCTCATGACCTGAGTTCAAGTCCATGTGATAGGAGAGAACTGACCCTGAGTTGTCCTCTGACCTCCACACTTGCTCATTCCTCACACCGCTACACATAAGCGAGTAAATGTAATGAGAAGGCCTTGTCACTTGATTTTTAAATAGTCAGATACAGATAAAACCTGGGAGGTTGCATAAGGGCTCCCATGTGCCAATCTCACCTGATTTCATTCTTGGTGATTTGGCATCCGTTCCTTATCTTGACTAGCCTTCACATCTACTTGTTTCTGTTTCTTCAAACTCAGTCTCGCAGTTACATCATCTTTCTGGAAATACTTCTTCATGAGTTGCAGGATGCTAATGGCTTAAGGACACAGGCTTTGTTTGGCTTTTACAGTAGTCCTTCATGAAAATTTCCTAACCCTCTGCTTTGGTCAAGTGTTAATAGTAACCTAGTTCCTTTGCATTTCTTACACAGAATTATTTGGTTCAAAATATCTTTAAGTCTAGCATAGGTAAATTTCTATTGAACTCAAGGCCAACCTGTTCTACATAGGGGAGTTCCAGGCCAGCCAGAGCTACATAGTGAGACTCTGTCTTATGAAAAAAGGGGTGGGGGGAGAACTCTATCAACTCTTTGTTCAATTTGAAACTAAATTTTTGTAGGACAAACCCTTGTTTCTTGTGATTCAGTTTATCAAATTTCAAAACAGTAAGTTGGTACCCCAGCAACCTTTGAAAGTAACCAAGTCTTAACATTTCATTGTGGACTCATGAAATCATAATCTGCTTCCTGGTAACCTGGTTCAGCCACTGTTTTAGGTGTCATAGCGCTGCTAATTGGTGGGATTACTAAACTTCTCCCCTGTCCTTTGACAAATGTTCTTATTTCTTACTCATATATGTTTCTTATAATTTTGTATTATTGGTTTCTAGGCTCAGGATTTCCAAAGTGTACATTATTTATTACTTCAGACATTATTTCCTTGGGCAAACGTCCCTGATGAGTGGGAATGAAAATCCTCACTTACTGCCCAGGAAGCTGTTGATCTAGATGTTTCCTAGCTCACTGCCCAGGAAGCTGTTGATCTAGATGTTTGGCATTTCTTTTACTTTGGTGCTTGATCTGACATTTTCCCAGTTTATGTTCATTCTTATGTTCAAGATTCTGTGCCTTTTTGGCACAAGTAAAATAGCATGAACACATCTGAATTAAGTTTGACATTGCCTCTGAGAGCTACTCAGACACTGGTATTTGGGGAAGACTGCGGCTGCTGTTTTCAGGGATCTAATGAGATGACAGATAAGAGGAAACATTAATAGGCTGATGAAACCGACTCAGCTTTCTAATGCTGAGACAAACTATCTGGGAAACTTGTAAGAGGGAGGAGTTTAAGCTTAGACTTTTAAGAATCAGGTCCATGGCCACTTGGTGCTTTGGATTTGGGATGGGAACTTGTGTGGGAAGGGGAGGGACAGGGGCAGGCATGCCCCTGCCTGTGCGGCTTGACCTCCCACTGAGCTCTTCTTCTGTAGTAGTTTCCACCATTTCTAACACTGCCAATCTGAGTACCAAGCTATTCACACACAGGCCTCTGGGCGGTATTCCAAATCCCAGTTCTAGCTAAAACAACAGATGGAAAAAGCCCAGAGGACCCAAAGCATACTCAGTCTGCTGGCAGGAGGTGCTCAAGTGTCTCACGGGCCCCAGCATCTGTGCTGGGCATTGAAGGACAAAGGGCCAACTAGTTGCACCCAAGATGAAGGACAGGACTTTCAGAGAGAAGGGAAAACTCGCCTGAAAAACTACACACCGAGGAAGCAGGACAGCTATTGGGAAACTAGAATTGAAGTGGAGAATGCCAATAGATGGAGCAGGTAAGCAAAGATGAGCTTTTGTTCTGCAAGGTTCTGCGTGGAAGCCAGTCTCATGGACTCTTCAGAACAACTGGAGAATGGGAGAGAAGGCTTAGGAGGAACAGTGGCACGTGTGGAAGTCAGTTTCGACTTGACAGAGTTGCACCAACACAAGTCTATGTAGATAGATGCAGACAGTAAGTACTTGATAATATTTATGGACTGAAAGAGGAAACTGTTATTTGTGAATCACAAGGACCACAGAAACAGCCTGCATGCTTGCCCCTGCTACTTGCTCCATCCTCTGGCTCCCTTGTCTTGCAGGACAAACAGCTGAGTAGAAGTCAGTGGTAAGCTCCCAGAAGGGGGATTTTAAGTAGGTTCATGCAAACATGCCCAAGGTCACTGTAACTACCGGAAATGCAAACTGCATTCAGAGCCTATGATGAGAAAGTGCTTCGGTATGAAGAAAAAGTGGGTTTGACTTGGATGTGAAATCAGCAGAAGTCTGCCGTGCTGGCTGCTGGTGGGAGTGTCTGCTGGAGGCCCACCGTAGAATAGTGAGAACCATCTTGAGAGGTCAGAACATCTGCTTTGATGGCATTTCTATCCATATAAACCCTGGCAAAAGGTCTACCAGTACAAGAGATGTATTCACCAGCAGTGGTACAAGTATTGCTGATTAAGCCAATACATTGGAAATAACATGTTTCAGTAGGGGAATCTGTAGATTTGATACATTTATATAACCGCATACTCTTCACTACTGAAACACAAGCTTGACAAATGAATAAAGAACAAACAATTTAGAGCATGATACATAAAGTATGATTTCACATACTGAGCTTAAGAGCTTGGACATCTCAGAGGAAGAAAAGCAGTAAGGAAATTGGAAATCAAAGATAGCAGGGATATGGGGCTGGTGAGATGGCTCAGTGGGTAAGAGCACCCGACTGCTCTTCCAAAGATGCAGAGTTCAAATCCCAGCAACCACATGGTAGCTCACAACCATCCTTAATGAGATCTGATTCCCTCTTCTGGAGTGTCTGAAGACAGCTACAGTGTACAGTGTACTTATAATAAATAAATAAATCTTTAAAAAAAAAAGATAGCAGGGATATAAGCTTTCTCTTAAAAACTGTATTTATGTGTCTGTGCATGTGTACGTGTAGAGGTGTTAGGACAGTCTGTTCTCTCCTGCACCATACAGGGTTGCCAGCCTTGGCAGAAGGGATATTTACCTGCTGAGCCATCTTACCTGCTCACTAAAAAACACAACAGAATGTTGTAAAACTAGCTAACACTACCAAGGGTTTTTTAAAAATTCTTTTAAAGATATTTGAAATATTTGAATTAAAAAACTCCTGGGCCTAGAGTTTTTCAAATTTGTCTTCACTTTCAAAGTAAAATATTTTCCTAGCATCTAAATCATTTAAAGAGCCACTTTGCAGACTCGATTAATAAGTGAGTGTAGAAGCTGTTTGATCTTTCAGAAATGACTTCAGCAACAGTGGCTCGCACAATGCCCTCCACAGTATCTGCCTCTCCCAGGATTCATCCTACAGGGACTCCCAAAGCACACCAAACACCCGACTGCAAGATGCTAACAAAACACTGAGAGTTTGTCCTGCTGTCAAAGAACCAAGAACCATCAACATAAGTGTGCAAACACCCAGGACTATGAGGCTCGAATTGTATGGCCTCAGTGCAAGAGGCGGCTTTTTAACATGTATGTCTTTAAAACGTAACAGTGCACTTTAAAATGATGTTTACCACACTGTCATGATGTCTTTACGCTGAGCTGTGCCTTCTTTTCATGGAGTCATGTGGTTAAAGACAATAAGGATGTAGTCGGGGTTAGTCTGTGTTGATTTCATTTAGCCTTGTACTCAAACTAAGTCAGAGTCCTTCATGTTAAGCTTTGTAACTTTTGTGAGAGATGTTTGGGTTTTGTGACTTCATGTGATTTCACAATGTGCCATCTGCAGTGTGAAAATGTGTGAGTTGGTTTGCGGTCAGAGGGTTTTAATTTACTTGTGAAGTTCATACTACTAAAAGAAATTGCAATGTTTGCCTTCTTTTTCTTTAGAGTCCACGAAAGAGGAAGACGAGTCACGCCACGACCCCCCCTCTAGAGTATCACGTTGGGTGGGTGATGGAGTCCAGGGACCACGGGCCAAGACTACCCTCTGTCAGGTACCTGGTTGTCATCACTGTCTCTCACAGCCACTTCAGGTTTTCTGAAGAGTACTAAGTTGCTCTTGGAAGCATTTGGAAATTAATATACGGATAATTACACCATCGTGAGCACCCACAGAGCAGGAAAGGAGTGCAGGCCCACAGGGAGCAGGTGCAGGAGAGACCTCAGGCTGGTTCTCCAAGGGCTGCACAGAGCACGTGTCAGTGGGATGTGTTCCCATTTCAGATCTTTCTCACAAAGGGGTAGTACCAGATCTGTAAATGCCGTGAGCCCTGGAAAGTTTCCTTAGAAAGGACCTAGATTCTTCATGACATTTAGTAGGTTCCTCAGAGGCATTGTTAAGAGACTTTTTTTTTGTTTTACACGGTTTTCTCAAAGTACATTAAGAATTTAGGAACAGAATATTTTGAATTTTTGTTTTCCTCTTGGGAAGAAACAATTTAGATAACCTATTAGCAGAATGTGTTTTTTTTTCTTTAAATTTAAAAGAATTATTTACCTCAAAAGTAGGTGAAAATATAAACCATTACAGTGTTGTGTAGTTAAAACCTATTTCATGGGCCCCAGAGATGGCTCACTGGGTGGGACCTGATAACCTGAATTTAACCCCCAGGACTCACACAGTGGAGGGACAACCGGTATCTTATCATCTGTTCTCTAGTGCCATGGCATATATACAGGTGCACCTACATACACGATAAATACTAAAAAAAAAAAAAAAAAATTAAGTAAAGCCTATTTCATGTTGGTAGTAAGATATTTTCCAAATTGCTGTCTGATAGTTTTTTCTGTTTTACACTTTATTCTGCTGAGCCATTTTGCAGGCCCCAGGGAAGATTAAATTTATGAAAGCAAGTGCTAGGGGTTTCACCTTAAACTCGACATCTTGAATCATCCTTTTCTCAATACCAAATTAGAGTACACTGCTCTCATCAGATACAGTGTCCTTAACAGATAGAATGTGTGGTGGTCAACCACTGCTTTGAATGGGTTTTGTTCCATGAACAGGTTGTTTTTGTGTTTTGGTGTTTGTCTGTTCCTTTGTTAACAGCATGTTTACAGACCAGTATCTCTGGCTTTTCAAGACAGGGTTTCTCTGTGTAGCCCCAGCTGTCCTGGAACTCACTTTGTAGACTAGGATGGCTTCGAACTGCCTATCTCTGCTTCCTGAGCGCTGGAATTAAAGGTGTGTGTGACCATGCCTAGAAATGTGTCTCTAAGAGCCATATTTTATCATGCTAGTGATTAGCATGCATAACTTGTTCATCCCCTGTCTCACTCTGTAAATATTGATAGTGATGATGAACTAAACTCCTATCCACAGGTCACACCCATATAGTGTTCCCATTAGGTGTTCCTCCTTTTATCCAAGATGCCTTGTCATATACTAATGTAGCTGTTGCAGATTTCTTTTGTTTATTTGGGGTGTTTTGCCCTGGTTTGGAAATCCCTTTATGAACTCGCACTGACCTCTAGCTCGTCCTACCACACCAGGACTGTGTTTCTTGTCTCACTGTGTGCCTCAGACTGTCCACACACCTCTGCCTCCTTGTGTGAGTTTCCAGTTACAACCTACTGACCCTGACTGTCACATTCTCCATGGCATTTAGAGTCACACACATTTACAGACATACATTTGTGTGAACATGATACTTACCCTATTATGTTTCTCTGATAGTTCTGGTTTATTATTTTCAGTTAGGAAAATTTTCCACTGTCTTCAATTTTTTATAAATCTATGTTTTGTTTTTAATGTTTGGGTGAGTGAGTTTCTGTGTACCATGTATGTTCAGGAGGCACTGTAGACCAGAAGACAGCATTGTTCACCTGGAACAGGTGGCTGTGAGCCATCATGTGAGTACTAGGAACTGACCTAGGTCCTCTGCAAGAGCAGTAAATGAGCTTAACCTCTGCAGCCCCTTGTCACCTCTTATTGCTTTTATTTCAGATTCACAATACACATATGTCATAGCATTTAATAAAGTCTCCATGCTCTTGGATCTCTTAACTTTCCTACTCTTTCCTCACTATAGTCACTGGATACTTTTTACCTATATTTAAGCATACTATCTTCTCCTCAGCAAGTTCTCTGTTTACATGAGGTACTTCCCTTTCCATGAGGAAGAACAGGAAGAGGGAAAGGACGAGGAGGAAGAGAAAGAGGAGGCAGAGTTGGAGGGAGAGGAGGAGGAGGCAGAGGAGGAGGAGGAGGTAGAGGAGGAGGTGGTGGTGGTGCTACGTGTAAGAAACTTTCTTACTATGTAGCCCAAGCTGACCTTGAACTCAGATCACCTTATTCCTGTCTCACAAGTGTCGGGATTAAAAGTGTGTGCTCACATCTGTCAACATGTCTGTGATGGACCTGTGTTGTTGTCTGTGATGGACCTGTGCTGTAGGCTGAGATAGACCTGTGCTGTGGGTCTGAGATGGACCTGTGCAGTGGGCTGAG
>NC_034593.1:35115999-35120179 GCF_900095145.1 Mus pahari
AGTAGTCTGAGATAGACATGTGCTGTGTCTGTGATGGACCTGTGCTGTGGGCTGAGATGGACCTGTGCAGTAGACTGAGATGGAACTGTGCTGTGGGCTGAGATGGACCTGTGCTGTGGGCTGAGATGGACCTATGCTGTGTATGAGATGGACCTGTGCAGTAGTCTAACATGGACCTCTGTAGTGGGCTGAGATGGACCTGTGCAGTGTGCTAAGATGGACCTGTGCTGTGGGCTGAGATGGACCTGTGCTGTGGACTGAGATGGACCTGTGCTGTGGGCTGAGATGGACCTGTGCAGTGGGCTGTGATAGACCTGTGCTGTGGGCTGAGATGGACCTGTGCTGTGGGCTGAGATGGACCTGTGCTGTGGGCTGAGATGGACCTGTGCTGTGCGCATAGGCAGCAAGCACATCGTGACAGGAGTGCATAACACAGCAAAGCCATTTTTCCCATAGCGAGGAAGCAAAAGAGCAAAGAGAAGGCCAGGGTCCCATAATCCCCTTGACAGGCTTATGACCTAAAGGCCTCCGTTTAACCCTTCCTCTTAAAGGTTCCATTACCTCTCACAGGCACCACACTGGTGGTCTAGCTTTTGGAAACACTCAATATCCAAACTATAGCAATACTTTCAACTGAATTAGCAAGAAGTAAAATCTCAACTGACCTGTAATAAAAGAGATTGAATTGCTATTCAGAATATTCTCAATAAAAGACTTGGACCAAATGGCTACATCAGTGAATTCTCCCATGCATTTAAAGTGTGTATTCCCGGGCTGGTGAGATAGCTCAGTGGGTAAGAGCACTGACTGTTCTTCCAAAGGTCCTGAGTTCAAATCCCAGCAACCACATGGTGGCTCACAACCATCTGTAATGAGATCTGACACCCTCTTCTGGAATGTCTGAAGATAGCTATAGTGTACTCACATAAATAAATAAATCTTAAAAAAAATAAAATAAAATAAAGTGTTTATTCCCTGCTGATCCTTAACACTGTGTCAAAAGCGCTAGCCAGAGCCAGAAGAGAAGACAAAGAAACAAAGGACATCAAATTGGAAAGGAAAATGAACAACTGTTATGGATAGTACAAGTCTCAGGAATACACAGGAAAATATTAAGGTTGATTTTTTTAAAATACTGCCAAAAAAAGTTTATTGTTTCTCAAAATAGCCCCAATGAGCAATATGAAAAGGAAATTTACAAAGCATTAGTATTTATATTAGCATCTAAAAATTAAGTAATCAAGAATAAATCTAGCCAAGGATGTGAAGAATTTGTATATTCAAACCTGCAAACCATGAAGCCCATGAGATGACCCTGTACACGCCTTTAATCCCAGCTCACAGGAGGCAGAGGCAGGGGAATCTCTGAGTTCGAGGCCAGTCTTGTCTAGAGTGAGTTCAGCTGAGGCTACACGGAGAAACCTTGTTTTGAATACCCAAAACAAAAATCAAATTGGGGTTAGGGTGAGAGAAGAAAGATGGTTCTATACTTAAAGCACTTATTACACAAGCCTCCAGACCTGAGTTCAGCCTCCATAACCCATGTGAAGGTAGACAGAGAACTGAGTCTATGAGATTGTCTTTTGATCTTTACAAATGCTCAAGAATATCCCTGCATCCACTATACATATAATAATAAATTTTTAAAAACATGGTGAAAGAAATGTAGAAGTCCTAAATAAATGCAAAGGCATCCCATGTTCATGGTTGGAAAGGTGTAACACTATTACATCAGTGGTACGCAAAGAATTTATAAATTGACCACACTCTTTACCAATACTCTGATAGCTTTCTCACAGCTAAATTAAATTCGGTGGAATTGCAGCAAGCTCTAAATGGCTACATCTAACTTTAAACAAAATAATTAAGTTAGAGAACTAACATTTGCCAACTTTGAAAGTTACTCCAGCTGGGGAAGAGCTAACCAGCTGTTACAGCGGGGGAGGAGCTAACCAGCTGTTACGAGCGCTTGCTGCTCTTGCAGACCAGAGACCTCTTATCAGCACTCAGGAGGCTTACAATTACCTGTAATTCCAGCTCTAGGGAATCAAAATAAACTCTTATTTTCCTAAGTTTCCTTGGTCAGTAACTGATACATAGACCAATGAAATAGAATAGAAGTCCAGAAATAAACACTCACATGTGTGGTCAGGTTTTTTGTTTTTTGTTTTTTGTTTTTTTTTTTGGACAGGTGTATCAAAACTATTCAGTGGGGAAAGATTATCTTTTCAATTTATAGTGTTGGGAAAACTGAATATCCATGTGCATACTACTGAACCTAGCTCCTGGCTGTATACCATATTAAAAAAAAAAACTCAAAGTAAAATTTTAAAAGCCTGATCTTAAGAACTCAAACTTTCCAACTCAAGTTTCCAAGAAGAAAGCATAGAAAATTTCATGCCATTGGATTTTGCTTCATTTCCATGAGTGTGACAATTAAAACCCAAACAATAAAAGATAGAAAGTAAATGGACCATATCAAAATGATCAACAGCTGTCCAGCCATCGATAGAATAATATACCTGAGTGGAGAAGTGACAATATCTGATTAAGAATTTAAGTCCAGAACATACAAAGCCTTCTTGTAACTCAACTACAACAGCTACAATAGAACCAATTTAGGGGCTGAGGGCCTGAGAGCTGGCTGAGAGGCTGAAAGTATACTCTCTTGTGAAGTATACACAAGTTTAGTTCCCAGCATCCTATGGGCATTCACAACCGCTGATTACTCCAGTGCCACAGGAACCAGCATTCTCTTCTGGACTCCAGTCACCTGCACGCATACATGCGCAATTAAAGGAAAATCTTTAAAGGAAAACAGTAAGTTAATGTTAGAATAGGTGAAACTTAAATGGACATTTCTCTAGAAAAGGTAAGATATACAAGTGAAAACCCAGCACACGAAAAGAATCACGACATAGTTTTTGGCTAGACAAAAGCTAAAAAGAAAGAAAGAAAAAAGGAAAAACCTACAGTGAGATACCATTGGGTCCAGTGAACTGAGTCGTGTACCCCAGAATCTGTGTACTGACGCCTAGCCCCTTGTATGAGTGTGTTTGGAGACAGGGCCTTTAAGGATATCATAAATGACACCGTGAAAGCAGAATCCTGTTGTAAAATGCATTTTCCATGAAAGGAGGCTTATAAGGAGACAGAGGTACCAGGCATATTTCTTTGTGCCTAAACAGAAGACAGGACATCGCAAGATGACAGTCAGATGCAAGTCAGGAGAAGGTTCACCGGAAATCAGCTCTAGTTGACCGGGGAATAGGAAGATGCTGATTTCAAACCCCAGGACCCTGTGCATGCTAGACAATTGCTTGCAAGTGAGTTCTCTTCCCACCGTTGGTTCTGAGACAAGGATTCATGCTGGAGCCCAGGCCAGTCTAGGACATACTATATAGAACATGCTGGCCTCAGACGTGTGACCTGATTTCCCTCTGTCTCCTACATGCTGGAAATACAGGTGCAAGCCACCCACCACACAGAGTGTCCTAATTTGTTTCTCAGTTGCGGTGATAAAACATTGGCCAAGACCGACTCAGCAGAGGAAGAATTTATTTCGTCTTACAACTCCCCAGGTCATAGTTCATCACTTAGTGACATCAGGATAACATTTCAAGGCATGAACTGAAACAGAAACCAAAAAGGATCACCACTTACTTGCTTTCATATACCCTGGGGGCTGGTCCCTCCTACATCAGTCATTAATGAAGAGAATGCTCACACAGACTTGCCCATAGACAGGCCCTGATGGAGGTAGCTTCTCAGTTAAGGTTCCCTCTTCCCACACTACTCTAGTTTGTGACAAGTTGACAGAAAACCAGAACACCCTTTCTACTGGCATCTAGCCTCTAGAATTTAAGGAAATATATTTCTGTGGTTTAAGCCAATCTGTTCTGTTCTGTCAAGGTGATTATAGAAGTATGAAACTTTCCAAGAATGTTGGTGAGGATGCAGACAATTTGGAATCTTCTTGCAGCACGAGTAGAGATCTAAAATGCTGAGGCCAGCATTTTTCTTAAAATGTTAAGATATGCCGGGCGGTGGTGGCTCACGCCTTTAATTCCAGCACTTGGGAAGCAGAGGCAGGTGGATTTCTGAGTTCGAGGTCAGCCTGGTCTACAAAGTGAGTTCCAGGACAGCCAGGGCTATACAGAGAAACCCTGTCTCGAAAAAA
>NC_034593.1:35121049-35123549 GCF_900095145.1 Mus pahari
GGTGTGGAATGCGGAGCAGTCAGAGGGTGGACGGAGGCAGGGGGTGGGGAATGGAATATGGAGTATAAAAAATAAATTAAAAATAAAATTAAAGAAAAAAAAAAGAAAAAAAAAAAAAGAAGAAAGTTCACTGTCCTAACTTTTCATGTGTAAGTTTGTGCCCCATGCATGCAAGCATAAAGGACAGAGGTCAGTATTGATTGCCTTCTTCTGTCACTCTCCACCTTTCCTGGTTTTGACATGATCTTTCGTCATTTTGGCCAAATTGTCTGCTCAGTAGGCACCCAGGATTTGCCTGGCTTCCCAGTCTCCAAAGCGCTGGGGTTGTGGATGTATGTGCTGTGCCGCCTGAGCCGGTTCTTCAGCCCATCCTGTTTTTCAGCATGCAGTTGATGAAGGTTTTCAGAACATTCCCACCATCAGATCTGAAGCTCTTGCACCTTTGTCAGACAGAAAAGATGAGTGCTCTATGGCTGTGGTTTCGAGTTAATTTTCAAGTTAATTTTTCCACTCAATCAAAAACATGCAAAAGTGAAAATGAAGGTACTTCGTTTTCTCATTGCAAGCACACAGTAGGAAAGAATACAGTCATTAATAAGCTTTGAGCACAGCCTCAGCTTATGTCAACACGCCATTCCTTTTTGTCCTGTTGTTTGAAGCAGTCTGGGTTTACTGGCTTTGGGAAGGTTTCCCTGTACCCACAGGGACCTGTACTTTGAAAACTGCTCATGTGGCTCACGGCCTTAGGAAGGTCTTGGTGACAAGGTAGAGGCGGAGGACTTGGGGATCCAAGTAGAAGAAGAGGAAGGCCTAAGCTTGGACAATGGGTTCACACAGAAAGAGGGCCAGGCAGCAGCTACTTCAGCAGGAAACTGGTTTAGGCAGTTGGAGGTATGACTTTAAGAAGGTGAGCTTGTTAGTTTTACCATGTCGGATTTTTCTCTCACATTTCCATCTTCCATTTTAATCTAGTTAATTAAGTTGAGGTTTTCCAGTATTATAATGCTGACCAAAACCTAATCTCAGCTAAGCTGGTGGTCAATCTGTGAGAGTAAATGAGCTGTTGGCTTTTCTTCTTATGTTCTTGGAGTTTAGTGAATTTGTGACATAGTTCTGAGTGATCCTATCTGTGACCTACATATCATTCCTCTGTCCACTTGTGTCAGTAGTTAAGGCTGGCTTTGCACCGCTCAAGCAGTCAGTGAGGGAGAAAGATCAGTACAGATCCCTTTATGTTCTGGCAGGTTTTCTTTTTCTTCTTTCCACATGTGTGTATGTGTCCACGGGCACATAAAGGATAGAAATTGATGTCAGGACTACTCCTCAATTCCTCTCTACCGTACTTGTTAAGGCAGAGATTTTTTGGTCAAACCTAGACTCACCAATATGGCTGATACTGCTAAGCTGCTAGACAGGATCTTCTGTGTCCACCTCTGAAGCTGGAAGGCCAGGCAGCATCCATGTCCACCAGCATTCACACGAGCTCTCGTGATAAGAGTCCAGCCCTCTTGTCTTGGGTGAACCACTGATGCTTCATTTTGAAGGCTTTTTCCTCTCCTCAAACAGCAGTTCAAATGCTTCACCTTCAGAAGGTGCGCCACTCACAGGAAGCTGCAGCTACCTGCCTAATTCCTTCCCAACGTTCCAGCATCCTTCTTATGAACTGCTGAAGGAAAATGGCTTTACCCAGCAAGTGTACCACAAGTATCGCCGAAGGTGCTTAAGTGGTAAGATGCCCGTGCTGTGCCTGGCTGTATTGCTGTTATAGGAGATTCTAAAAATTAAATTGTCACTTCATATCTGGTCAAGATAGTCTTACCTTTCATTTATATTTTCCTGTACTTTTTTAAAGTTTAAACACACTAGCAAATGAATTTAGTGCATTCTTGTTACCACTGACAAGTATTTTTAACTTGAACAGATCTCCAAGAATCTCAGTTATGGTTTTAGTGTTGTTTTTTTTGTTTGGTTTTTATTGTTTTCATTATGAGTTATATGAAATGTTTATTCTCTTGGCATTTAAAAGCATGTTTAATTTTAAGATGCTTTATTAACTCTTTGCAGAGAGAAAGCGCCTGGGAATTGGACAGTCACAGGAAATGAATACCCTCTTTCGTTTCTGGTCCTTCTTCCTCAGAGACCACTTTAATAGGAAAATGTATGAGGAATTTAGACAACTTGCTTGGGAAGATGCAAAAGAGAATTACAGGTCAAACGTTTCCTAATGCTTTTTTTTTGTTTTGTTTTTTCAAGACTGGGTTTTTCTGTGTAGCCCTGGCTGTCCTGGAACTCACTTTGTAGACCAGGCTGGCCTCGAACTCAGAAATTCGCCTGCCTCTGCCTCCTGAGTGCTGGGATTAAAGGCGTGCGCCACCACGTCCCGTTTTTTTTTTTTTTTTTTAAATCACAATTTCATGTAGTCTGGTTTTGAGCTGTGAAAATAACCACAATGTAACTGGAGTGAGGACTGTATTTGTTTTCTGTTGCTAAATAATAAACA
>NC_034593.1:35126049-35146049 GCF_900095145.1 Mus pahari
GAGTGTAGGCTATGGCCCAAACCCTTAGGTCTCAGTCCCTTTCCCTTTCTCAGTAGCCATGTGACTTAGACCAGTTCCTTCACCTTGCCAGCCAGCTCAGTGTTCCCATCTGTAATGTCGACAGAAGGAGCTATCCTCCCAGGCTAGGTACATGTGGTTCAGATTGTTTGATATTTGATAAAAACCTAAGTAGTATCTGTTCTATAGTAAACGATCAGTAGATGTTAACTGCCACCATTGCTCATTCATTGTGTGTGGTTTATTGCTGGTGAGATCCTGTGCATAATAGGGTTGTTAGTTCCAAATACCATATATTCTTTTGTTATTAAGGCCAGCTATATGGACTGGAAAAATTTTGGGCCTATCTGAAATATTCTGAATCTAAGACCAAGCCTGTTGACCCGAAACTTCAGGAATACCTCAGCCGTTTTAATAAGTTAGAAGACTTCCGTGTTGATGTAAGTTTTAATTTATTTTCTCTATTGTTTTTATCTCTTGTATTACTTTATAACTTAACCAATTTTCATAATGTTAATCTTAAATTTGGGGGTGTTAATTTTGAACTTTTGACGTTGAACTTTGAAAACAGGCACAAAAATAGATAGATAAGAAAATTACCATATACTTTCTTCATTTTGATTTCCCAAAAATGGGAGATAGAGAGATAGCCCAGTTGGTAAAGAACTTGCCAAACCTACATCAGGTATCCCCAGCATTCATGGGAAAGCTGAGCACAGTCAGATGTGCATCTGTAACCCTGATACTGGGGAGAGAGTATGGGAGCAGAGACAGGCACATTCATGATGCTCAATGGCTGGTCGGCCTACCCCAATCCACGAGTCTCCAATGATAGGGTGGAGGCTGACAGAAGAAGACATCTGACATCAACTTCTTGTCTCGCACATAGACACTTGCACATTCATGAACACACACACACACACACACACACACACACAGGATTTTCCAAATGAGAACATATCACATAATAGGACAGTTGTCAGTGCATTTGAATTTTGATGCACAACCATACTTACATGGTTTCTAGACTGATGAGATGTACTAGAACTGTGAAACCTTTTCCGTCGGTTTTGTCTAGCTTAGCTTTGGCTTGTTTTCTGGGCTAAGGCTTGAGCTAAGGGCTTGCTTGTACATGCTGAGCAACTGTTCACTACTAAGCTGTATCCTCACCCAAACTTTTTACCTTTTCTTTCAAAGGTTATTTTATTTGAGCATGTGTGTGAGTATGTATGGCAACAGAATCCAGAAGAGGGCTTTGGGTCCCTGGAGCTGGAGTTGCACAGGGTGTGAGCCACCTGATGTGGGTGCAGAGAACCTCAACTCTGGTCCTCTGCAAGAACAGACAGTTCTTCTAGCTGCTGGAGAGAGAGTTATCTCTCCAGCTCAAACTTTTCTCCTCCAACTCTTTTTCTTCTTCCTCCTCTTCCTCTTCCTCTTCCTCTTCCTCCTTCCTCCTCCCCCTCCTCCCTGTCCTCTTCTTCCTCCCTCTCTTTTTTGTTTGCTTCGTTTTTGTTTTGTTTTGTTTCTCAAGACAGGGTTTTTCTCTGTGCAGCCAGTCCTAGAGCTTGCTCTCTGCAGGTCAGGCTGGCCTCGAACTCACAGATATCCACCTGCCTCTGCCTCTAGAGTGCAGCAACTTTCTACTTTTTAATGTGCTTTTATCCTTATAACTTTTTATAGAGTGTGTGATGATATACGCATTTGGAGGTTCTTCATAATAAACTTAGAGTCAGGACTAAGCCTAGTGTGCATGTTGCTCTGGGTCAGATGGGTCCCTGGCATCAAAAAGTACTGCAAGACTGTTAATTGGTGGGTACTTTAATTGGTTTGATTTCAAGTGGAAACCAAAAGGTTAAATCAAGAAAATAACTACAAAGAAAAAAAGTGAGGGGAGGGGAACCCTAAAAAGTAGAAAAGATGTTATGCTTGCCACAAACATAGACCCTCAGTTCTAAATACAGCGGAGGGGAGGGGAAGGTGGTTATTGTTTTAATTTATTTTTCAGATTAAAGAATATTAGTCTAACTATATACAGTTAGATTTATAACTGAGCTGGGCGGTGGTGGCGCACGCCTTTAATCCCAGCATTTGGGAGGCAAAGGTAGGCAAATTTCTGAGCTCAAGGCCAGCCTGGTCTACAGAGTAAGTTCCAGGACAGCCAGGGCTACACAGAGAAACCCTGTCTCGGAAAAACAAAACAAAACAAAACAAAACAAACAAAACAATAAAACGAAACAAAAAAGATTCTAACTGCAAAACTAAAACAGACTCCAAAGCAGACATTTTCAATGTCCCCATTCCTGCTTGCATTATAAATGGATTTAACTTTCATATCCTCAATAATACTGTCTAGTCCCTATAGCACAGGAATCCTGGGTGAATGTCACACTACCTGCGGGCTGTTTGACCTAGCATCTTTCCCCCTTTCTGGTTCCATTCAGCTGTTGTTTAGCCATTGGACACTGGAGAAGCCACAACAGGAGTCTGGTGGCGAGGAAGGGACTAGAACGGAAATGCATCCAAGAAGCTAAAGGAAGGCCAGTGAAGAAGTGGCCTCACTGAACCATTTCCTTAGAGGGAGGGCTCCGTAGTGCACCCTGGCCATAGACATAGGGGCAGCTTCTTAGGTTTGTGCTGACTGAACAAGCTCGTCCCAGTCTGCCCAGGAAATGTAAATGTAGCCCTGTGAGTTTCTGTAGGAATGTATTGTGCTGCTAGAGCCTCTAAGCACCAAGGGGATGCCCTGGTTAAAAAGTCTGGCTTGGACTCGGAGGGGAATAGTGAAAATGTCTGCTCTGCTGTCTTTCATGCCTTGCAGCCCCCTACTAGTGAGGAATTTGGAAGACAAAGACATTCATCTACTTCTGGGGAGGAGAGTATTCATCATACACTTCCATCTCACCCTTCAGCACCACCACCAAGCACTGCTGAGCCTGCGTCTGCCAGGGAACTGCAGTCCCAAGGAGGATGCCCAGGGGAAATCCACAGGAGCCCAGTGACAACTCACAGTGAGGGCGCGGCCTTGGCCTCTAGGGTTGAAGTACCAGGGAAGTAGATGCTTACACAAATGCCTGCCGTGTGTTCTTGAAATCAATGTGTATGTGGACAGATCTTCTGATGTTTAATTGTGATAATCAGAAAAAACAAAAAGGAAAAGAATTGTAGTCTTTTTTTTTTCCTAGCAAGATGAACTCCACATGTTTCCCCTGATTCTACAAACAAGGTCTGCTTGACCTCAGGGGACCCCGTGGAGTCTTTGCCATTATGTTTTCTTGACTGTTTACAAGAACAAAATTGCTTTATTACACTTAAACATGCATGGAATACCTGACATTTTAGCTCATCCCTCTTACAGGAGATACAGTGTATTGTATTCATCTCTTCTGTAAAACTATCAAAGAGTCAGTTGTCTCCCTGTCAGTCCATGTTTGAACATGTCAAAAAGCAAGGAAAGATTATGTATATAGGTCTTAACTTCAGAAATGGATAGGAAACATACAGTTACAGTTATTTTATTCTTGTATATACATAACTAGAAGGGAATTTTTTTCTTCCTTCCTTTCTTCCCTTCTCTTCTCTCTCTCTCTCTCTCTCTCTCTCTCTCTCTCTCTCTCTCAGACACACACACACACACACACACACACACACACACACACAACAAAGGAATGCATAGCAGACTATAGCTGTAGTGAGGCCTGTGGCTCCAGCCATTGCTTTCCCTAAGTCAGAGGCCGTCACAGCAGCTGTGTGGATGTGGAACTTCTGAACTGGCGTAAGCTGGGTGTGTATACTCAGGCCGATTGACTTTTGTGATTCTACAGAATCTCGCACATATGCTTGAAAACTGGAATAGTTGTGTTTTCCTGGAATAGTTGTATAAATAAATAAATTTGTTTTGAATATGCCTGCTGTTTACATGTGCATGTGGGTGTGTCACAAGCAGTCATACACTGGTCACCCAGGAGGCATGCTTAGTGTTTCCATTTCGTTTCTCTTTGTCATCCTATACTCATAATTGTTTTTAAGAGATGTAATAAATTGATTTTTAATTCTTAGTGCTATTGTAACTGATGTGGCTAAATAATAGTTTTAGTTTTGTGGAATTTAAAAGATAAATTATTTTGAATTATCTGAATCAACTTTTAAACTTTATTCATGCTTCATTCACTATGCCATCGGATTTGACTTCTAGTAGGCTTGGTTGTCATTATGTTTCACTAATGAAGTTCCAGTGACGAAGTTCTTAGGTTCATTTGTACTGAGCACAGCATGATTCAGAAGTACTTTATCACACAAGCAGAAATACCAAGTCTCAATGACGGCATTGATTATTGTCTCTCTGAGGAGACTGGAGAGCTTATCTTGTTCTTATAAGTTACATATTAAAATACTTCCTGGGGATGTGACTCAGTGGAAGAGCACTTACCAGGCATTTATCAAGCCCTGAGTTCAATCCTCACCATTGGGGGAAAAAACCCTAAAGTACGGTGATGTCGCTGGGACAAAAAGCTTGCAGAGCGCTGTGAGGCCCAGACTGCATCCCTCACAGAAAAAGGGAAAGTGGGAGAACGGGAGAGAAGTAGGAGAGGAAGGAAAACATAAAGAAAAAGACAGAGATATACACTCTTTTGAGAAAGGGTTGTCATGCATACTAATAACACACAGTTCAAAACTGTGACAGTTTTGAAATTTTTACTTTAGAAAGCAACTAAGTATTCAAAAAAAGGGGGGGTGCAAAACAAGCTGTGGTCCTGTAGACTTAAGTGGGTGTCCTGTTCTTCGGGGGCTTTTCTAAGCCAGTAATTTTGTTCAGGTAATGATGTATTATTATCTGTGGAGGTGTAGTCAGTTTGTAATACATATTTTATTTTTCATATACATGTACTTTGAGAAATTCAGAAAATCTCAAAAAAAGAAAATAACCCTTTTTTAAAAAAAAAAAGAAAGAAACAAAATTGGTATTTTGCTATACATATGGAATTTTAAAGTGCTGGTTTTTACTCAGAGATGTTGCCTTGTAATGACTGTTATATTTTTATATGGTAACCTTCATTAGTTACACAGTGTCCCATTACATTGTGCACTGAATTTACATATCTGCCTATTGTTGAACTCAGCTATGGCCAAAGTTTGGCTTTTATGGGCAACCAATTAATTTATTACAGACTGATCTATGTGTATAAGTTTGGAGTTACTCCTAGAATAAATCTCCAGAGGTTTACATTCAAATGTCAGCTGGATATCGGGGTTCAGTGGTGTGTGTTTCCTTCCATCCTTGTGAGCAACAGTTACAAGTTTTCCTCTCCATTAAAACGGGGGGGGGGGACAGATTGTTTTCATCTTCTTGTCCTTTAATCATTTTTTACACTTTTGGGACAATTGCCACAGTGAACATGTGGAGGTCAAAGGACAACTCACAGAAGACACGTGTCTTCACCCTGTGGGTCTGGGGGATTGAGCTCAGGTCATCGGGGTTGGCTGCCAGGGACTTTACTTTCTGAACTGTCTTGCTGGCCTTTTGTCATCCTGCTCAGATTACTGAGTGAGAACTTGTATTGTCTGTTGATTGTATTATTTGTAGACCGCTTGGTCATGTCTCTTCTTTTCCTTAGGGGAATGTTTATATTCATTGATTAATTTATTTGGCATTTTACTCACCAATAATATTGACCCTGTGCTGTCTGATTTTATGTTTAAGTACATTTTTAAACCATTTATTTATTTTTATTTTCTGCTCTTTGGTGTTTTGCCTGCAAGTATGTCTGAAGATGGCAGATCCCTGAAACTGGAGCTACATATGGTTGGAAGGTGCCCTGTGGGTGCTGGAATTGAACCCAGGTCCTCTGGAAGAGCAGCCAGTGTTCTTAACTGTTGAGCCATCTCACCAACCCCAAGTACATTTTTTTGATAAAAGTTAACAATTATGCCCCCTTAATTCTAAATGTAAAACTTCAGCAGTAAAAAATTGGTGTTAGATGAAAAGAAAATACTATAAACTGATACTATAAACTGACTATGAATCTAAGTGATCAGATCTACAATTTAAGTCCCTCAAGAACCTGCCATTCCCTTCCTGGGACAGGCGTGAGGTCCAGCAGGCTGCGTAGCTGAAGATGGCCTTGCCTCCTGATCTTCCTCTACTGAGATGACCACCGTGTCTGGTGTAGCTTTGAGGTTGATTTTTCTGAACTTGTTTTGAGAGCTGACACCTCAGCATTTCTGGCATTTTTTAGCCTCTTGCTGTCGTGATGTGATGTTACCACTTTCTGTTTGTGCTCTGTCTTTTCCTGCAACTAATTCCTTAGGTCCTAGAAACTCAGTTATTCTATTCTTTCATGGGAGACAGATCCAGTAGAATGATAGCCAATTGTATAACCACTAGATGGCAGAATAGAACATGTCAGAGCTATGGACTTGTGACATAGGAGAGTGTGTGTGTGTGTGTGTGTGTGTGTGTGAATTTAGTGTGTGTGTTGAACTCTTACTCCATCTTGTGGTGATATAGAATTATATCAATGGCTTGAATTACTAATATTCATATACATATCCCTGTTATTAGTAAATTAGACTGAGCTATTTATTTCATTGGATAATGATAGAGAAAACATTACATTTTCATTTACATGTCTGACCAACACAGATTATATAGTTAAATCATTGGTAAAGAGGTACTGCCTGGGACATGAGGAACCTAATAGTAGAGCATTCTCTTATGACGAACAAATTATCACACAGCTAGGCAGGTGGAAGCTGCTAGGACTGCAATCCTGAAGCAGGAAATCAAGACTGGGTGCACATTGGTAAGACTATGTTTTGTCCAATTAGTGGCATGTCTCGGACTTAGATAAGTCCTTTGGGACATAATGGTTAGAAAAGAATAGAATCCCCATTTTCCCCCAAAAAAGACAAACCAAAAATGACCATTTTTATACCAGACTATTCAGAAATAATGTCTTTCTGGTCTTAAGGTATGAAGAATTTGTTCCAGGCTTAATTAAGAACCATGCTGGCCTGCAGATGACTGGTTGGGAGTGGAACCTACCCTAACAGATAAACAGAGTTTGAGTCCTTCAGACCCCACATCAGGCATATCATGGCTACCTGAATCTCCATCTCCGGCTTCTGTGGTTACCTGCACACATGTGCACAGTAATAAGAATAAAATTCTTTTAAAAAAAGAATCATCTGTAGCCTTTTACTGTTTGCCAGTTTAACTTTTAATTTTTTTCTTTTTAAATTTGGTATCAAGGATTGATTCAGAGCCTCTCTCTAGGCAAATAAATCCTCTATGCCTCACTACATCGCCAGCCCTGCTTCCAATAACTTTTTTTTCTCTTGGCCAATGAAGAAAGAGTTGGCCAATGGAATGCTTTCTAACAACACATATTTCTGCAGTAAGTTCTAAGCCAGAACGTGCCATTGCGTTTTGATTTTTCCAGGTTTTGATTTTTTATTCTGAGGCTACGGACAGTCTGTTTTTCAAGGTGGGTGTTTTGTTTGTTTGAGACAGGGCCTCACTGTATAGTATAAGCTGGACTTGAATCTAACCAATGCAGCCTCTGCATAGCCACAGCCCCCCCTCCCCAAAAAACACGCACACACACACACACACCCACCCACACCCACACACACCCATAGTGTTTTTAAAGGTATTTGATTTTTATTATAGTGTAGATATCTCAGTCCTGTAATGGTTAATGTCCAAATTGGTTTGCAGTTGCCTGTCCCTAAGTATAATCTAAGGTGTGGGCTTTGAAAACACTCCACATAAATTAGCAGACGCCTGCAGTTTGAAGGTAAGACGTTAGCAGCTGCCATTGTGAAACTGCTCATCTGTGGAGTTCAGGCTCCTCGTGCCTTCGGCTACAAAGTCCTGCATATCTCGGGGTATTGCCAGAACCCAAGCAGAGCAATTGACAGAGCACATGAGGTGGGGAGTCCCATGTAAACAGCTGTTGAGACTAAGCACTCACTGGCCAAGGCTCCTGTCCTCTAGGGAGTTACAAATGCCCATTGGAGTGTTCTGTGGATACTTAGAGCTCTGGTTCTTTGTACTGTACCTGCCTACAGATAAGTTAGGACTGTTTGTGGAAGGTTCACCTGCTTATCAGAAGCAGGGATGAACAGTTGACCAGGGTAAGTTCCAGGAAGTGTAGGCCTGGGTTATGGAACTGAAACATTGCCACTCTCCGTGCCTGGCAGCTATTCTGCCTTGCTATGACCCTCCAGGAGCTGGACATGAGACTGCCTTGCTGGGGCCTCTCCCGTCCAGCTGTGGCCTCTCCCATCCAGCTGTGGCTTCTCCCTTCCAGCTGGGCCTCCACACATTTCAGGCTGGACTTTCCCTGCTTTACAGAACTTGTATTTTTGTTCACGTTTGAGAATTTGCCCCAGGAATTCTTCAATAACTTCTACAACTTTTACAACAACTTTAACAGTAGCTGCTTTCCAGCACAGAAATTGTCTTTTTATCCTCTGTAAATCAGGTTTATCGCAGGTCAGCATGTGCCTGCCTTTTCTTCTACTTAGGCTAAAACCGATTAGCAGACACCCTGACTGAATCAGGACCAGCCCCAGCCTGCTTCATTCCCCATTGTACTTTTTCATAAGCTTTGCTGGTGTTAGTGTTCAAAATTATGGTAGAGTCTTATATATATTATAGGCTATAATATAATTATATATAATATATTATATATAATTATAGGAGGCCCAGGTAAAGTCCCACATGCTCTGTAGTTCGCTAGAAGTAAAAATTGTCTTTTCTCTTTTGAGTTAGGGTCTCGTGCAGCCTACATTGGTCTTGAACTTGCTATTAGCTGAGCTGACCCTGAACTTCTGATCCTCCTGCCTCGACTTCCTGAGTGTTGGCCTTATAAGCATGCATCACCACGATTTTCTCAAGTCTTCTCAATGTTCATAGATTACATAAAATGCAAACTTGCTGTGTTACGTGGGCAGCATCTTCACTTTAGAACATCAGTTTCCTAGAAACAATTTTTAGTGACTGTTTCTGAAGCATTTTGTTCTCCCATCTTAACTGGGATTGAACTACTCATGCCTAAATCATGCAAGTACTAGCTCAGGTAGTAGAAACCAAGGTGTTCTGAGGGAGAAGAATTATCAGGGGAGATATGGTCCAGATAGGATTCCCTCATAGTTGACCACCACAAGTAAGGGCCAGAAATGCTGTCTCTTCTGGCCACAGCTGTTTTCTGCAAAGCATGAGGAGAAAAGGAAGAAAGAGAAGGTCTGAAATCCATGTGCCATGTACATGCCATATCTTGTATAAATTCTTAAACCATGGAAGGGGAATGTGTGAAGTCTTCTAAGCAGCACTGTGACCTATAAAACAGCAGGGGTGGAGAAGGCAAACAAGTGGCATGGGGATAGCAGTGTGTCTGCGGAAATCCTTCCAGCATTCACGAGACTCGAGTTTGGCTGCTGTGTGTAGTAGCAACAGTTTGGGTTTTTTTTTATTTTAAGTTTTGTGTGACACACTTGTGATCCTGTCTTCGGAATATCCTCAAACCAGAACCTGGCTACAGAGGATGAAAGACAACTTCTGTGCTGGAAACTGGCTACTGTCAAAGTTTCTGAAGGGCCAAAGGAAGACATCATAATATCTCACAGGTGTGTCAGAAATCCCCCGTTTTGGCCAGTGAGATAGCTCTGCGTGTAAAGGTGCTAGCCAGAGCCTGACCTCCTGGGTTCAATCCCCAGAACCCACATGGTAAATGGAGAGGATTGGTCCCATGCATGAGGCCCTCTGACTGGCACATACATCTCACGAATGCATACACACACGCACAAACGCACACACAGGGGCATGGAGGAGAACAGGAGTGGGGAGGAAGGACAGAGAGAGTGAGAGCAAGAGAGAATATCAGTGTAACACAACCCTCCCATTTAGAACTGGTATGTTGGCCACACTTTTAATCTTAGGACTCAGGAGGCTGAGGCAGGAGGACTGCCCAAGTTCAGAGACAGCATAGCCAGTAGAAACAGTGGTAACAGCAGCAATGAAATCCCACCCTGTCTTACTGCTTTGGGTTGTCAAGTCGGCTTAACAGAGGGTTTTAAATGCAGGATAAAACTCTTCAGATCATATGGACATAGATATTGTAAACCCACCCATTTCCACATCTTCAGCTTGGCAGTGTTCAAGCCCCACAGAGGTGATCTGCTGCCAAACCTGGAGAGTTAATGAGTTTCTCTTTAGGAATGTCTTAGTGGGGGAGGAAGCTTTGTCTCTTTTTGGCTTGTGTTCTCTATGTTATTTAACAAGGGGGGGTCAAAATATGCTTTAATCAAATTGTATTAAGTATCTTTTGATTACTGTGAATCCTTACATCATCTTTTCTATTGTCTGTTTACAAAATATTTTATTTTTAAGTAGTGCTTGAGTTCTTTTTGACACAGTAGCAGCAGTAGGAAAGAAGGAACTTGGGAGCTGAGAAGTACCATGTCTGTTATAGGCCACCGCAATGACTGTTATTCTGCTCCACAATTTAAAATCTACACCGGGAGTTCTATCTGACAGTAACTGGCTTTGGTATTGAAAAACCATTGGTACTTCTAGAAAGTTAAAAAAAAAAAAAGTATCTACTTATCTACTCAGATAAAAGTTAATCAGATCCCATGTGTTTGAAAATGAAAGAAAAGCTTCATACAGACAGAAGAGAACTTAGCTACAGCTATAGAAAGCATCATCTCAGGACATGTAGTGCAAGAAAAGATACATACATGCAGGTGATGCTGGAAGACTCTTGTCCCAGAAGATGCCAAGACGGTATAGGTTTCTGCCCTGAGGAAGCCAGCTGGAGTCCCACTAAGCACAGCCTTGCAGCCATGCAGGGCTCCTCTTGCTTAAACTCACGCACTCCACACCATGCCTTGTCTCAGCTGTGCCCTCAGAGGGCTTTTACTCCTGCCCCCTCCGTGTCGGGCACAGCTCTCTGCCTACCATATCCAAAGTCGTGAGCAGGGGCCCATGCCTGAAAAGCCAGTCTTGCTGTATATAAAAAGCAAGAATTAGTTATGGCCCTCTGTTCTGAATGGGCCTTCAGCAGCCTCAGCTACCACAGTTTCCTTCTTTGAGCATTTTGGGGACTTGCCTCACCTTCCTTTATGCTGTCTTTGTGTCAGTTTGAGGATTGTTTGTTTGTTTGTTTGTTTGTTTTCATTTTGTTTTTGGGGGGGTTGATCTGGGACTTCTATTGATTTTAGGTGATCAGTTAAGGGAAGTTTAACATAAAGACAGGAAAGAAAAATGAGGGAGAGAGAGATGAGAAAGAGAAAGAGGAGAGAGACAGAGAAAGAGAGAGAGAGAGAGAGAGAGAGAGGGAGAGGGAGAGGGAGAGAGACCAAGAGACCCCCTGCTAGCTGCAGTTATGCAGTTTATAAGTGGACAACTAAAATGTACAACTTTTGACTCATTTTAATATCCCAAATATTATGTAGCAGACAACATGGGGTGGAGAAGCAAAGATGTCCCTTCCTGGGCCATGGGACTTTAGGTATGTGAGAGGGAGATGTAGTTCCCCTGCCCGCTGAGCTGGTCTCCCAGGACACTACAATTGTTTGTTCATAGCTATAAGCTCATGGAGGCGGCTGAGAATTAAGTTGCTTATTAATTCATTTAGTCATGACCTACATATGGTTGAATAATCACAGGGCCATCTGTCCTCCTTAATTAACATGCAGAGATGAAGAGATTTCTCTGTACTTCTGTGGGTGGTGGGAATCCTATCAAGAGGCTCAGAGTGACTTGTCAGGAGCCCTGGCGATTGCTCTAAGGCCAACAGCCAATAGGGCTGGTGTTTGCTGTTTGGGTTGAATGAGGTTCGGGTGTTTTGGTTTGGTTTGGTTTGGTTTTGGTTTTGGTTTTCAAGACTGGGTTTCTTTGTGTATCCCTGTCCCTGGCTGTCCTGGAACTAGCTCTGTAGTTGGCTGGCCTTGAACTCATAGCCTCTGCTGTTGGGATTAAAGGCGTGCACCACCACTGTCCAGCCTGATTGTTTTTACAGGACCCCCTGTTGGGACCACAACTCAGCTGTGGGGTCAGCAGCCACTATAGCAGCAGCCTGGTAAGTGAATAGCTCCATCCTCTCCCTTACAGGCTCAGGAGGGGAAAGGGACCTCTCCCTCAAGCTTCCCAGCTTCTCCCTGGCCGTTCCTGGGCTCTGTGGCAGTGAAAGCAGTGTGTGTCAGTGTGGCTTCTTGATTATCCACCTGAGCTGACTGGGTAAGAAGCTGTCAGTCAAAACTCTTAGCAATGAACTTTGGAGACCAGCAGTCCGACTTCATGGTCGTCAAAGTGCTGACCAAAACTGCTTCATGACTCTGGAGAGATGGAAGATCAACAGTCAGTGTGGATGGTAACAGCTTCTAAGTTAGGGAATTTCACAGTGTTGCAAGGGCTGTCACATGCTTGGTGTCAGCTGAGCCTCAGTGCATCCTTGGGAGGCAGGCAGAGCAGGTAATATAACCCCCATAGATAGAGATCATGAAATGGAATAAAAATAAGAGAGCATCTTCAGAGAGCTACTCAGACTCATTAAAGGCCATTTGTGTGTGTGTGTGTGTGTGTGTGACACAATCACACAGGTTCCTTTGCACATTCAGGTGTGTGCGTGCACATGTGATATGCATGTGGAGATAGATATGGATGTTGGGTGTCTTCCTCTATCGCTCCCCACTTTATTTGTTGAGACAGTCTCTCATTGAGCCAGGAACTGATTCAGCCACACCAGCTAGACAGCAAGTTCCGGGGTCTCCCAATCTTCACCTCCCCCCGAGCTAGGAGCACAGGTAAGCACTCCGTGTTGCCTGTTCACATGGGTCCAGGATTCTGAACTCAGGTCCTCCTGCTTTTGCAGTGGTGACTTTATGGGATGAGCCATCTCTCCAGATCCAAGCCTGTTGGCTTTTCAGTGAAGAATTAAGACTTGTCCTATTTTCTGCTTTGTTTTTTGTTTTTTGAGACAGTTATCTCTGTGTATCCCAGGCTAACAAACTCACAATCCTCCTACCTTATTAGTTCCTTAAGTGCTAGAATGACAAGCATGCACTCTCACATCATGGTGTGGCACTCCCCATGGGGAGTGGCACTATTAAGGGGCGTGACCTTGTTGGAGGAAGTGTGTCACCGTAGGGGTGGGTTTGAGGTCTCCTCCTATGCTCAGGCTCTGCCCAGTTTGGATCATAGTCTTCTCGCTGCCTGTGGAAGACAGTCTCCTGCCTGCCTGCCTGCCTGCCTGCCTGCCTGCCTGCCTGCCTGCCTGCCTGCCTGCCTGCCTTCAGACCAAGATGTAGAACTCTCAGCTCCTTCTCCAGCACCATGTCTGCCTGGATGCTGCCATGCTTCCGTCCATGATGATAATGGGCTAAACCTCTGAAACTGTAAGCCAGCCCCAGTTAAATGTTGTCATTTATAAAAGTTGCTGTGGTCATGGTGTCTCTTCACAGCAATGCAGCCCTGACCCAGATGCTCGGCTAGCTAGAACTCTAGTTAGTGTTCACATTCTCTCCCACTCTGCTTTCGCTGGCCGTGGCTCTCATCCTTCCTAAAGCTGTGACCCTTTAACCCGGTTCATGTCGTGGTGACCCCAAACCATAAAATCACTTTTGTTGCTACTTCATAACTGTAATTTTGCTACTGTTACAAATCGCAGTGTATGCAGGGTATCTGCTAAGAGACCTCAGGGAGGTCACGAACCACAGGTTGAGGAACTGCTGTATGACAGTATAGAACTTTGATGGATTTTCACACGTCCCTTAGCCATGCCCGCTTGTTCATGACTACATTACATAGCTTCCTTAGTCTTCCAGGAGTGCAGTGTGGACCACTCTGAGAACAGATATTGACTGGCTCTTTCAAAAGGTGGCAAGCTCAGGGCTAGAGGGATGGATAGCTCAGTGGTTAAGATCACTTACTCCTGGGTTTGATTCCCAGCCTCCATGTGGCAACTCAACTATCTTGTGACTCTAGTTCCTGGAATCCCTCTGCTCTCCTCTAGCCTTTTTGGACATTGTAGGTACAAGGTGCATAGACATACATACAGATAAAACAGACATATATAACAAGTGAATAAATAAGAAAATTCAAGGTGGAGAGCTGCCAGAAAACATGACTTTGGAGGCCTCCCCTTTTCCTTCTGCATCTATTTGCAGTCTCAAGTCTAGCTATATATAAAGACCTAAATGAAAATGAACAGAGTTGACTTGCTCCCTTAAGTTCAGAACTTATAAAGGCATAGTAATTGAAGCTGTGGGCCTGACATACATACAGATAAGCACAGACAACCAGAGGTACAGCTCCACACGCTCAGTGAGTCCTGACAGGGGTACCGAGATGATCCAATAGGGAAACCATGACCATTTCAATGTATGGTGCTTGGGAAGCTGGTCTGCGGGTGAAAGAATGAGGCTGGACGTTGATACCAGGCACAAAATTAACTCATAATGGATGGAGTACGGACCTAAAGAACTAACACATCGAGCTCTTGGAACAAAGAGTAAGGAAAATCAGTGTGACCTTAGACTTGACCATAGTATCTTAATAAAAGCGAGGGCAGCAAAAGGAAAGAAAAATCACTAAGTTTACTTCACCAAAACTGTGAGTGATGTGTTAGCTGCAGTGCCATAGCTAAGTCCTGAACTGACTGGGCTAATGAAGTAAAGGGTGACTTTGGCTCACCAGAGTCTCAGTTCATCATGGGGACATCTCAGTTCAGGTCTGCAGGAACATGCAGGGGAGGCTGTTCAGTTTATATCTCAGAGGATCAGTAATCAGAGTGAGGCCTGAATCTCGGGCAGAATGTAACCTTCAACGGCCTTCCCTGGTGACCTGCTTCTGCCTGCCAGAGCCTACCCTCTGAGGATCCAGAGTCTTCCAAAACATTGCCACTGTCTGGGAAAGAAATCCTCAAACATGGGAACTTGTGGAGGTACCAGATACAAACATCTGGGATTCAGAGGACATAAAGAAAAAAAGAAAACAAACATACACACATGGTAGAAAACATTTTCAAGTCATACATCTGATAAGAGGTTACTCTCTAGAATATAGAGAGAAGTGCAACTCAACAACAGCAGGGCTAACTCTAATACACACAAAAGATTTTAACAGCTGTGGAGAAATGCACATTAGGAACATAGAAACCAGAGTTGGGATGAAATACTTGAATGTCTGTTAAATCAAGGGAAAGCTGGGCGTGTTGATGCATGCCTGTAAGCTCAGCCGTCCAGGGACAAACAAGGGGTCCTGAACTCACCAACCTGATTTTGGGCCCGTCTTTAATGTTCTCCGGCCTCTCATTCACTGGTTTCCCCCAAATCCCAAACCTGAAAATAGAGCTTCTCTGTATCAGTGACTTGTCTAGGACTCTCATTTATTCACTAGTCTGAGGAAAGGAATGAGATTCAACATTTAGGGCGGAGGAAGCCAGGAGACACTAAAATTTGCCTAGGTGATTGTTTTCTTTTATTTGTTTGCTTATTAATACATAGTGTGTGTTGGGAGAAATCTTGTGCTTACACTTATTTAAATACAAAACAAAGCCAGGTGTGGTTCATGCCTTTAATCCTAGGCATGAATTGGAAGATGGAGGTAGAAGTAACTGCAAGTTCAGGTCCAGCCTGGGTTATGTGGTTCCTGGGTAGCTCGGTTTACAGAGTGAGACCCTGTCTTGAAAACCAAAACCAACAACAGACCCAAGTATGGCACTGCTGAATAGTGTCAGTGTGTCCCTCAGCTCCCCGGGGGCTGAACGAAACAGGAGGCTCACTACAACCCAAATTTGGAGGCCAGCCTGACAACAATTCACCAGCTCACAAAAACAAGCGACAACAGTGAAATCCAACCCAATGTTTAAGAAGGCTATACGATCATATGTTTGAATCCCACCTATTGGTGTGTCTATCTAGAAGGATAAATTCCTTTTTTCTTTATTTCCCAAGAATTGGTAATTCTCACTTCCTTTTAGAGGAGCAGTTATGAAAATTGTTTGGTTTATAATAAGATCAAGAAGAAAGAGGAATGGGTGTTTGCAAAAGTCAAGGAGCATGGAGAAGGAGAACCAAGTGCGGCCATGCCTGCTTGTACCAACCACAGCCCTTGGGAGGCTGAAGTGGGAGTTGGGGTGGAAGCAGATAAATCCTGCCCCTCTGCTACATCCACTCCAGTAGTGACCCTCCTGACAGGCCGAAAGCCTGGACTCGGTCCTGAGGCGAAAAGTTCATGGAAACTTAGTCTCCTGGAACTGTGGCATCCTGTATAATGAATGCTCCAATGTCCTTGCTTTAGTTTATAAACGGATCTGTGTGCTTTCCCTTAATATTGCTTTTTTTATAAGTGCCTCTAAGGATTGATTTTTGACATACAGCTAAGTTAGATTCCTCACCAGTCCTAGGCAGTCCTTGAGCCGACCATGGGCTTTGAACTCAGTAAGAATGTTGCCTATTCAGTGACATTCAGATTTGCCTCTAGTATTGTAAGAGAGATAGTGAAAGAAATCAGGCATTACTATCTACAACATAGAGTTAGAAATCTCAGGGCAAACTACTCCCATATGCAGGGATTTACCATTATCTAGGAAGAAGGAAGGTTCTGGTCTAAGGAGGAACCAGAGTAGATACTTAGAACCATAGATAGCTGAGTTACACCCATACACAGGAATTTACTGTGGCCTAGGGGAGAGGTGGACTGTACCTGTACAATAGACTAGAATAGGAACTATGGCAAGGGCACTAAGCCCTTGCCCCTGACTTCTAAGATTAAGTGGACCTTAGGCGGGGTTGCTTTTGATTCCAGTTGTTAACATTGAATTTTATCCCAGTTGGTTCCTGCCAGTCCTTAGAAGGCATTCCTCTGTTTTGTGTCAGATACTTAAATGTACATTGCCTGCTGTGAGATCCCACTCTTTTGTTTTTCTGTATTATAAGACTGGTGCTTGCTTTGAGACAAATTACATTTGGATCCACACTCCCTTGTGTCGTGTTTGTTTGTCACCCCCTTCTCGCCGACTCCTTGCCCACCTATAACCAGAACCTGAGTTTTGCCCTTGGATCAAGGACCCAAGTGAGGTTCATCTGAGGCACCCCTCTCCCAAAGTAAAGGTGAGGAGAAGTATGGATCCTTTGGGGGGCACCTGTCCTTTCCAGCTACCCTCAGGTTACCCCAACCTGAAGGTTAACAAAGGTCTCACGAACAGCCTGTGTGGTGGTGTTTACCACTCACCCAGTTGGTGGTTTGTGGTCCACTAGGACCATTCTCATGGGCTGACATTCTTTTCTTTTCTTTTTCTTTTTTTTTTTTTTTTTTAAAAAAAGATTTATTTATTTATTATATGTAAGTACACTGTAGCTGTCTTCAGACACTCCAGAAGAGGGCGTCAGATCTTGTTACNGATGGTTATGAGCCACCATGTGGTTGCTGGGATTTGAACTCCGGACCTTTGGAAGAGCAGTCGGGTGCTCTTACCCACTGAGTCATCTCACCAGCCCCCCTGACATTCTTTTCTGAAAACAGGGAAGCATGAAGCAGAATGGGAATGACCCTTACCTGTCAGTATGGGGGATAGTGTGGATGCAGACCCTTAACCGTCAGTATGGGGGATAATGTGGATGCATCCTGAATTCAAGGACTCACTAAAATATCTATCTATATATATATTTTTTTTCGAGACAGGGTTTCTCTGTGTAGCCCTGGCTGTCCTGAAACTCACTTTGAAGACCAGGCTGGCCTCGAACTCAGAAATCTGCCTGCCTCTGCCTCCCAAGTGCTGGGATTAAAGGTGTGCACTACCACCGCCTGGCTATTTGTATATTTTTAATTATATGCTTTATTCCACAAAGGGATCAAAGTGATTGACAAAAAGTTTAGCCTTACGTTAAATAGACATTTTGAAGCCTCCCTCCTCCTCTCTCTTGAAGGCAATGCTTTAGAGGAAACTGCTGCACAACACAGCTCCGAGCGCTCTTAGTTCTGCTGGCCTCTCTCTCCAGCCCCTGGACACAACCCTCATATGCACATGTCAGCAAAGAGGGGACACAGATGCAGCATGCATGTAATTTAAAGATAAAATCTTTTTTAGTTAGGAGTGTGTGTAAAAGTAACTTTCATCCCCCTGATGTAACCGCCATCTGAGGATTACTGACTGCCTCTGTCTGCTCACCTAGGCCTAGTCCTGGACGCTGCTGACCTCCACACAGTCTTACCTAGGTCTTGATTGTTTTCAGCCCTTGAGACTTACTGCTGAATAAGCGCACCCTTCCGTGTTCTGACTGAACTCTGATGGCTATCCTAATTCAGCTGCTCTGGCTCAAACTCCTCTCCGAACTGACTGATTCAATCTGGCTTCTCTCTCTGCCTCTGACTGATTTTCTCTGCTTGGCCTCAAACTAACTCTAGCAATCTGTTATAATCTTCTGGCTCCCGATTCTCTGGCTTGTATGGTCTTTACTTATGTCTAGCTTGGTTTTTTCTCTGCAACCTGTGTATCACTGTCCTGGTAAAGCTGTCTCCTTCCTCTCTCTTCTCATGAGAGTTGGGCAGATCCTATTCTGTCAAATCTTTCTCTGATTTGTCACTTTGTCTGCCACTCAATTAGTTAGACATCACTTTCAAAGGTGGGTCCTTCCTTCTAACAAGTAACTTTACCTTAATTGTTTGGGATTAAAAGTGTGCACTAAGGGTGTGTCTGTATTCCAGTCAGAGGGGTTAAAGGTGTTTCTAAGGGCAAAACCACACCATAACTAGAATTAGAAACTAGGTTTCTAGTTTTCAAACAGTAAATAACACAACCTCAGGGTTCATAGTGTGGTCAGATATCTTGCAACAAGTGTGGATATACTTCCTATTTAAAAAAGAAGAGGACTTTAAAAATACAGACCATGCACACTCATGTGTCCATGTCACCTTGCCTAGACAGCATAGTAGAGCTGATCCTGAGGAAAGCTGACCCTGCCCCCACTGGCTGAGGCACTTGGGTGGGCCAGCTAGCAGGGGCAGTGCTGGAGAGCTGGCTGCGGTTGTATGGGCGTGGGAGAGCTGGTGAGCTCACCAACTCAGCTACCCACCCAGGCCCTGACCCAGGGCTTTGAGCTGGCCCACCCCAACATCTACCCCATCTATGAACTGCTGGAGCAATGAAGGAACCAGTCTGCAGATCCAAAGCTGCAGGATCTCCATGACACTGGGCAACAACAAAATATCTGAGAGGAGTTCTGGTGAGAATCCACTATATATTGATTGTGTAGCAGAAGCCAGAGGCCTTGAACCAGACCAATGACGGACTCATTGCAATGACTCTTTGCAAGTAGAGATGTTTGGACAAAAGGATGCACTGTGTGACACCATGACACACTGCAGCTTCCTTCATGGAGATTTTTCTTTTAATGTTTATTTTTCTTTGATTTTTAATTTTTTTTCTTCTAGGGAAGGAGGCTGCAGGAACAGAGGGTAGACATGAAAAGATGGGGCAATGAGTGGGGCTGAGGTTCATGATGTGATGTTCACAAAGAATCAATAAAAAGGTTTAAAAATACAAGGCATGTAGCACCAAAAAGTATTAACATAAAATGAAATACATCATAGACAAAGGTACTTGATACTGACAGATTGGAAGGAGAATTTGCAATGGTTTAAGTTGACAAGGGTGCTGGGGACATAGCTGGCATGCCCAAGGCCATCCACTGCTTCTATCCCCAGTATTGCAAAATGAAAGGAAGAAGGAAAGGAGGAAGAGGGAGGGAGAGGAGGAAGAGAAGGGAAGGAAAGGATGATGGAGAAAATGCATATCAGCAAGAAATATAGGGAGGCCATAAAAATGGCATGAATAAGCAATTTATTAAGGAAGAGACTCTCCTGAACAATATGCACATAAAGAAATGCTTAGTTATCATAAAGGGAATGCACATAAAGATGCCTACACCCACTAGCCAGATGACAACCTGGGCATTACATTTTCCCAAGACACTGT
>NC_034593.1:35148549-35184653 GCF_900095145.1 Mus pahari
TACCATGTTCGTCCTGGGAACTGAACCCAGGTCCTCTCATAGAGCAGCCAGTGCTCTAAAACATGGAGACATCTCTCAGGCCCATGATCCCTGCTCTTGACTGTGGATAGATCACACTATATCCATATATCCAGCTGCTTCAAGCTCCTACCGCCTTGATTTCCTCAGCATGATGGACTGTACCCCTGAATTGTGAGCTGGAATAAAACCTTCCTCTCTTAAGTCGCTTTTAAAGGGAATCTTGTCACATCAGCAGGATGTGACTACTGCACAGGCTGCATGGCAGGGGACACAACTCAGAGGAGGATGACAGTGAGCACTGAGTGAATGAGAGTTCATCCCTCCCAGTGCTCACAAGGAGGGCAGCTTCAGAGTAGCTTCAATGGTGTGAGTTTATAAAAGCCTGAAGACTTAGTGTGGTGTATAGTGAGGTTTGAATGGCTACTGTTGAATGGACCTAATTTAAGTGAAACTTGCTTTTTGGCATTAGCACTGTGTTTTCAAACATCAGGAGTATTGCTCAGTATTTTTGTACAGTAAATCTATTTCTCCAAAAGTTAGTTAAAAAAAAAAAAAAGGCACAGTGTTCATTTGTTCATTGTTTATGTGGGTGCAGTGGTTTTTCTGCTTGGGGTCACTCGGGATTGCCCAGGCTGGATGCTCAAGGTATCTGTCATGTGTCCAGTGACATGGAGAGATTGGGCTTCTCTGTAAGCCTTTCACACTATGGGAGATGCTTTCCCCAATAGAAGCTTTGCTGTCCTCAAGAGGCTGAGGACAGAAGATTGACTCCTGGGCTTTTTGTTACATCAGAGCAGGTCCCAGGGCCAGGCAGACTGTAAGGGTGGAGAAACGGATTCCACCACTTAATGTGAGGAGTGCCTGGGCCATTTTAATCCCTCTGAAAGGGAAATAAGAATTCGTAATAGAAACCATGTTTAATTATAGCAAAGGGGAGTTTTCTTCATATTACATGCATAGTTTGTGTACCTGCTAGATTGGCAAAATATGCATTAAACAAAGCCCTCGATCCTCACAGAGGACACACAGTGTCTATGAGACTCTGGGAAGTCAGTCCTTGCTATTTCAACAGGCTGCTGGATGCCCAGTTAGAAACCCAATTTAGATCTCTTACAGCGGTTGCAGTGCTTTGCATAAGAGGATAAAGGGTATGGAGTGTGCATGTGTGTGTGTGTGTGTCCATATGTGTGTGTGTTCATGTGTATGTGTGTGTGTGTGTGCGTTGTGTCTATGTGCACATGGTAGGTAGGGAATGCCCACAAAAGAGCATACTCATGTTCATAGCATGCATATGAGGTCAGAGAACAGCTCTCAGGGTTGGTTCTCTCCTACCATGGACTCCCAGGATAAAACATAGGTCATCAGGCTTGCCTGCAAATGCTTTTATCCACTGAGCCACCTTCCCAACTGAATTACACACATATTAAATAGCATAGGGCCTGTCCTGGTTAGGTTTTGGTCAATTTGGCACAAGCTAGAATCCTCTGGGAAGAGGAATCTTGTCTACAAAGTGCCTCCATCAGCTTGGCCTGTGGGCAAGTTGGTAGGACATTTTCCTGATTAGTGTTCAGGGTCCAGCTCACCTCTGTACAAGAAAGCCTTGGTGAGCAACTAGTAAGCATGCTATGGTCTCTGCTTAATTTCCTGCCCTTACTTCCCTCAATATAGACTGTGGTGTTCCAGTGCATGGCTGGCATACTGTGTCTCCCACCCTAAACTTTTGCTCAGGGGCTGGGCTGTCCTTTCCCCAGCCGCCCTTCCCTACATAACCCATCCATTTTGGTTACCTGCCTGTTTCTTCTACCCTTCACTTTGTGGCTCTCCCCTCCATCCTCTCCTCGAATGGCCCAGCTCATGGTCATGTCCATTCTGGACTCTCATAGAAGTCCCTGCCTCTATGTTCTCCCTTTTATCTACAATAAACCTTCTCCACCGTACCTAGGAGTGATCACATCCTTTCTTTTTATTTCTTTTTTCATTCACCGTGGACTTCAGGGCCCAGATGTGGTGCTGGTGGTTCAATCAACAGTCAGAAATGAAAGCAGTGTGGAGGGAAGCTGGCCTTGAACTCTTAGCCATCCTGCCTCAGCCTCCTCTGAGTGCTGAGACGAGTGTGGACCACCAGATGTGGCCTGCAAGAACATTTTAAATGCCCATCCTTATTTACCATGCCCACGATATGTGGTGGGGGAGAACTGAAGTTTGTATTGTACACTGAATTGTCGATACCTACAAGCTTGGGGATGGTACATTTTGTCTTAGTGATGGCAGCCAGGGAAGGCAAACCCTAGCTCCTGTAGGGCAATTTATTTATATACTTTAGGTCCCAATAGCAGCCTTTCTCCTCTCAGCAACCCCCTCACACAACCCCTCTCCTGATCCTCCCTTTCCCTCTGAGAAGGGGGATGTTCCCCTGCCCCCGCAGATACCATCCCACCCTGGTACATCAAGTTACTGCAGGACTGGGTACATCCTCTCCCATTGAGGCCAGATAAGGCACAGTTAGGGGAACAGGATCCACAGGCAGGCAACAGAATGGGACAATTTCTTTTCTGAATTAAGAAAAAGACAAACCTCTCTTGGCTTCTTTCTTTTAGAAGCACCCCCACTTCCTGCTTTGCAAACAATGCAGATCAATCCCACAGAGTCCCCTAGGTCTCTGGATTTGCTCTAAGAGAAGGCTTTGCCTGGTGTTGACCTTTCTGCCACCTGCCTGAGTTAGCAAATATGACCAGAACTCAGTGAGAGCAAGTGACACACGTGTGTCATGGTTCTGTTGTGTTTTCATCCTGCTCACTGTAAGGTCAGACACTTGACTGGCTGGGTGTTCCTTTTCTGTGATTGGAGGAACAAATACCTACTCATTTGACCTTGGGATGTGTGTGGAAACCCTCACCAGGCCCTGATTTCTGTTCTTCTTTCTTCCAGGGCGCTGAGTGTGCTGGCCGGCCTCTGAGTGCCCCGCCGGAGTGCTGACTAGTGGTATTCCTTCTGAACTCCCTGTTCTCCGCCTGACAGCGCTGTCTCCCACTGTGCTGGCCATACAAACTGTGTGTACTCTCCTGCAGAGGGCTGATTGTGAAAACCTTTGCCACATAAGCAGAAACAAGACACGGGCTCTTGCAGATATGAATGCCAGCAACTTTTCTCTTATAACCTCTGGAACACAATTTCATCAGCTCAGCCGTGTGACTGGGAAGAAATACCAGCTTGCAGACCATCTGGTAGGAATGATCCTTTAGCATGGTGGAGGGCACCATGCCCAGGTGCCTCAGGCGGCTCCTCCTTACCCTTAGTCCTAAAGTACCCACACCCACGAGTTCTGACATAGCCTTATAAAGGTGGGTCTGTGCTGCCACAGGCCAGTGGAGTCAAGGCCTCAGGTTGGTTGCTTTGTGGAACAATGCCAAGGGCTGCTGGGTTTCTGGGTTAATCTGAGGTGTAAGTGTGGCTGCGGGACAGAATTAATTCTCCTCAGCTCAGTTTCATCATCTATGAGTGGATCCCGTCTGAGGGGCTAGATATAATGTCTGTGCCATTCCAGCAAAACACAAGAGATGGAGTAATTCATACATGGATGAAATTTATTTTATTAATTTACCATTCTAGAGGTTGGAAGTTCAAGGCCAAAGTGCCGGCAGGTTGGTGTCCTGTGAAAGGGGTTTGTTCATAGAGGGCCGGTCTGGTCATCCTTATAGCAGAAGTGAACTCACTCCCTGCAAGGCCTTCTATACAGTGACCAACCCCATTGCATGGGTAAGATCTTTATGGCCAGGTGACTCCTAACCAGAGCGACACAAACATTCAGACCACAGCACCCACAAACAGGAAAGATCCCATTTATGCCCTGAAATGGGAGGGGAGGACGGCTGGCCTATGCAGATGAGAATATCACTCTGTTGTCACACTGGCCAAGGTAAGCAAGGGCCACTGGGGCTGTGTGTGTGTGTGTGTGTGTGTGTGTGAAGGCACAGGGTACCTGTCAAACTAGAGTGCTGTTAATAAAGGCTTTGTAGAGAGAGGGATTCATTCTCAAAAAAGACTATAGGAATTAGCCAGGCAAAGGCTTGTACACATGTCCAGAGGCCGGCCACCTGCCTAGCATGTGACATGGGAATGGGCAGAGCAAACTGCCTACATATTCCCCTAGGAACAGGTAGTCAGGGTCTAGACCAGATGTTTCAAGGTTCTTGACCTCTTGTCCAAAGGATTGACAGAGAAAATGGGCTCATAAAAATTTACAAAAGCAAGGATAGACTTTTTTTTTTAAGTCGTGTCTAAAGAAAGTAGAGAGGCCAGGTGGTGGTGGAACATGCCTTTAATCTTAGCTCTTGGGAGGCAGAGGCAGGTAGATCTTTGTGAGTTCAAGGCTAGCTGGGTCTACAGACAAGTTCCAGGACAGACAGAACTATTACACAGAGAAACTCTGTTTTAAGAAAGAAAGAAAGAAAGAGGGGGCTGGAGAGATGGCTCAGCGGTTAAGAGTGCCAACTGCTCTTCTGAAGGTCATGAGTTCGAATCCTAGCAACCACATGATGGCTCACAACCATCTATAATGAGATCTGATGCCCTTTTGGGGTGTCTGAAGACAGCTACGTTGTACTTACATAGAATGAATAAATAAATAACTTTTGAAAGAAAGAAAGAAAGGAGGAAGGAAAGGGGTAGTTTATTCAGGGATGTAGTTGGAGTGGTTCTGTTTTGATTTCTTCCTTTTCTCTTTCTTTCGTCCCATCATTCCTTTTTGTTTTGTTTTTGTTTTTTTTTTTTTTAAGACACGGTTTCTCTATGTAGCCCTGGCTGTCCTTGAAGTTTCTACATAGTCCAGGCTGGCGTCAGATTTACAGAGATTTGCGTGCCTCTGCCTCCCAAATGCTGGGGTTAAAGGTGTGCACCACCATGCCTAGTGTACATTCACTGTCCCTTCCCATAATGCCTCTAACTTGAATCATATGCATAAGCATACAAAGAAAAACAGGGGCTTCTTCCTAAAAGGTTACTAGAGGATACAGTTTTGACTTCTTTTGTATGAGTCCTGAGTTCAGGCCCGATTGGCCCTTTTGTTCTTCCTATTGGGAATACACTTGAAAAGAAATGATCTAACTCTGACTGCTAAAAGGGGCAGGGAAACATCATTGTTCAGAGATGGGCATATGCATACTTCAGTGTGTATACGGGGTGTAGTAGGGAGGGTTCTGGTTGCTGGGCACACAGCTTAGATTAGGCGCATTTATTGTATGCATAGTGCACACAGGTGAGGGGACTGGGCCACTGAATACACCTTGACAGGAGGGAGTGTTGTGCATATCTCCAGACCAAATTGGGTCCCAGGGAACAACTGTCTACTAGGTAGGCTTGCCTGCCTCCAAAGGCAAGAGAGCTTTGGGTGGCTACAGCGCACACTGTGAAGAGAGCTCCTGCAGAGTGGATGGGAGGTGGAGAAAGGGAGATTTTTTTGGTGGAAATTTGCTAAAACCTTAGGGTTCAGTGATGGGCCTAGGAAGACTCCAGGCCCTGGCATGGGCAGCTAAGGACAATGCTGCTGGCACGTGGGCCAGGTGGGAGGAGGAAGAGGGTGGAGGAGCCTGTGTGGCCTCCAATAGGAGGTGCTCAGGCCACACATGTCAGATCTCTATGGCAAGAGTTGGGGGCACTATCCAGGAGTGCACTGGACAAGGAGCAAGAGGGCCCCTGAGGACTGGTGGAGGAAGTGGCAGTGAGCAGAGATGGGAGCAGAGCGTCTACAGGGAGGGTCGGGGAGAAGGAAGTAGTAATGAAGTAGAGTGAACACAGTTGGGAATGGGGATTGAGAGTTCTTAGTGTGAACAGAGGGAAAGGCGAGGCCCTGGACCTGTGTGAGAATGGAATGGGTCTTGGCTGGCTGGCTCTCAGCAGCCTGCCTGAGCCCTCCTTTCCAGAGTCTACCTCACTGTCTAGGTTAGATTTGTGTCCAGATTGTGCATTCTCTTTGTGAGAAGCCACAGGAAGAAAAGTTACTGGAAATGAGCGCTGTTTTTCCAGGATACACCACTGTCTACCAAAAAATCCCCTCCTTCCTGGGGCATCTCCCTTCCAGTCCATCCCACTTCTGCTACGTCTGAAATGAAAGGGAAAACAACAACAACAACAACAGCCCAGAAAACAAAATAGAAGAAACTGACCACCCATTTCACACTGTTCTTCCCTGCTGGTTGTCTAAGATTTTTGTTATTTTTAACTTGTCTGTATCTTTATGTGTGTGCAGGTGCCCAGAGAGACCAGAAGGTACGGGTAGTTGTGACCTAACAGACATGGGGTCCTCAGCAAGAGCATCACAGTGCTAACTGCTCAGCCATCTGTCCCTCTACACACCTGTCATCTGGTCTTCTGAGCTTGATGACTCAAGCTCTCTGGATGACTTGCAGTCCAGTGGCGGTAAAGAGCTACTTGGCAACAACAGTAGTAGCAGTGGCACCAGCACTTCCTAATCCATCTTGGGTAGGAAGGAGGAAATCCCTCCACTAGACACCTCAGAGGGTGAATCCACAGGACAAAACATCACCTTGACTACAAGAGGTGTCTGAGTTTTGAACACAATTGTGATTTTCTTGACAGTGAGGCTGCACTAGACCAAGACAAGGAAGGGGAAGGAAGGAACTTTGCAGAAGGTTCCTCATCCTTTGTGAGCCACTGTCCTCAAATATGTAAGACTCAAAGACCAACAGAGGCCCCTGAGGATCTTCTCACCTGTGCCCAATGGAGATTGGGTTGAGAAACATTTTTATAACATTTAAAAATGATATTTTAGGGCTGGTGAGATGGCTCAGTGGGTAAGAGCACCCGACTGCTCTTCCGAAGGTCCGGAGTTCAAATCCCAGCAACCACATGGTGGCTCACAACCATCCGTAACAAGATCTGACTCCCTCTTCTGGAGTGTCTGAAGACAGCTAAAGTGTATTTACATATAATAAATAAATAAATCTTTAAAAAAAGAAAAAGAAAAACAAAAAAAATGATATTTTAATTATCTTGTTAAATATTTTTATTAATATTTATATTTTGATGATATCCATCCACCACTCCCCCTCCTGCTCCTCATACTGCCTTCCTCACCTACCTCTTCCCAACCTCACCATTTAGTTTACCAAACACTCCTTTCCCCCAGATTCGTTGACTCAATGAATTATAAAGAAAAAGAGGTAAGCGTTTTGGGTAGATGTAGATATTTCTTCTAGGTATTATTGAAACCACTTTAGGGAGAAGAGACTTGAAGTTGGAAAGAGATGGCTTTATCAGTAGGTAATAGTACGAAAGGATATTATGGGACATTAATGAATACAATTGGGTTTATAAAATCACACCCAGAAAGAGTCAAAGAAAGAGTACTAATCATAGGTAGTGCTTATAGTGTTTGCTACATGCCAGACACTGCTCTGGCTGCTTTGCATGAAGAGCTCTAGGGACCTAAGATCTGCTCTAGTCAGTTTCAGATGCTAATTCTCTTGCTCAAAAGTCATACAGCCAGCAAATAATGGAGCCAGGTTCTAACCCAAGCAGTTCATGTAGCTTCTACACCTTACCCTTTGGACATGGCTCAAGTTATAGGAGTATGAACCTTCAAAAACAAAGGTCAGACATATCCACATAAACTAACAATGGCAGTCATCTTGGGAGAGAGCCAAGAATTACATTTGGGGCAATCAATTCCAAGGCTCTGTTAGGTACAATTTTGAGGTTTCTTGTGCCTTCCTCCCCAAAGAGAATGGCTTTATGTGACTTCTGAGGCTAGACGGTTTTTTAAAAAATCATTAGTGGGGTCAACACAAGTGATTTGGAGCCCAGTCGCTAGGTGACACTCTTCATTGTAAATGTCAGATTGCCTCTTTGGTCACAGAGGTCAGGAGAGTTTCATTTTCCCTTCTGGCCAATTTCATGACTTGTTTCAGGGACAAGATGAAAATGTGTGCCTGCTTTTATTGGAAGAGTGCAGGCATATTGGCAAATGTACTATCCCAGAGCTGAGATGTACTTCAGAGTTCAGAAACTGAAGCCAGTGTGGTCCTAGCGGATCGAGTATTGACCTAAGCCCAGAAGAGATGCTCCCGGTCTCGGCTAGGGTTTCCATTGCTGTAATGAAACACTATAAGCTTGGCAGGCTGGGGAGGAGGAGGAGGAGAGGGTTTACTTGGCTTAAGCTTGCATAGCGCTGTTAACCACTGAAGGAAAGTGAGGAATGGCAGGAACTCAAGCAGGGCAGGAACCTGGAGGCAGGAGCAGATGCAGAGGCCATGGAGGCTTACTGGCTTGCTCTGAATGGCTGCTCAGCCTCCTTTCTGAAGACCTAAGACCACCAGCCCAGGCAGGGGTGACACCACCCACAATGGGCTGGACCCTCCCCCATCAATCACTAGTTTAAAAAATGCTCTATAGTCTTGCCTACAGCCTGATCTTACGGAGGCGTTTTTCTTTCTTTTTTTTTAAGATTTATTTATTATATGTAAGTACACTGTAGCTGTCTTTAGACACTCCAGAAGAGGGCGCCAGATCTCGTTATGGATGGTTGTGAGCCACCATGTGGTTGCTGGGATTTGAATTCAGGACCTTTGGAAGAGCATTCGGTGCTCTTACCCGCTGAGTCATCTCACCAGCCCAACATTTTTGCAATTTATTATTATTATTTTTGTTGTTGTTGTTGTTTTTCGAGACAGGGTTTCTCTGTGTAGTCCTGGCTGTCCTGGAACTCACTCTGTAGACCAGGCTGGCCTCAAACTCAGAAATCCGCCTGCCTTTGCCTCCCAAGTGCTGGGATTAAAGGCGTGCGCCACCATGCCCGGCTTCGGAGGCATTTTTCTTAATCCTCTCAGGTGACTACAGTTTGTTAGGTTGATGTGACTCGAGATAGCACATTATCTAATAACAAGAATCCAGCAAAAAATTTTAAGAGATACTAATAATTAAGTATTCCTGTATTTGGGCAACCACAGGGGGTAAGGGAAGAGGGAAAAAGAGAAAGAGGAGGGAAGAGTCTATGAATGTAAAGCCTTGGCCTAGACTGTTGTGAGTTATGAAATCTGCAGAGCTGACTGACTAGACACGCAGGTAGGAGGTGATGCTGCAATTCTGAGTCCAAAATCTACAAATTTCACCAGGAAACCTCCAAACAGGCTAGCTCTATGCTGAACTGTTCTGAAGTTCTTAGGTGGATTTGACAGAATTTTGACCACATGAAACAGGTGATGTTGTCAAATCTGCTGACTCCACATGGCAATCATGCCTACAAATAGCTTTCACATCTGTTCAACCAGCCAACTAGGCACCACAGCCTAGTCAAACCAACCATGAACCATGCAGAGTACATCTCAGTGAACTAGATTCTGCCTGTTCAAGAGACTGTTATCTGCATTTGATTTTGTGATTTCTTTTCTTAAAGCTTATGACTGACAAAGTATTCACTGGCTTTAGTCAGTTCAGTCCTTCTAATAACTCCTTTTGCTCACAAAGCTGGGCTGTGAAGTCGCAAGATCAGCTGAGATCAGCAAGTCTGAGGGTCAACAGGAGATGCCACACTCGGGCTGTCACACAGGAGATGCCACACTGGGGCTGTCACGCAGGAGATGCCACATTGGGGCTGTCACACCTCCTCACAATTTCATCTCCCAGTCCCAATTCTGACATCTCAACTACATTCACCATTATGCAATTTCAGGAAACCACAACTATGACTTTTCAGATGTCAAATAAATTATAAGTGTGTGAGTGTGTGTGTGTGTATATGTGTATGAGAGAGAGAGAGAGAGAGAGAGAGAGAGAGAGAGAGAGAGAGAGAGAGAGAGAACATTTGTGTGCCAGAGGATTTGAGAGACAGAGTTTGTGTGTGCCAGAGGACATTTCCCCCCCACCCCCCGAGTTGCTTTTCCTTTTATTGTGATAAAATACTCAGACAAAAGCACCTCAATGGAGGAATGATTTATTTTGGCTGACAACTCATGAGTACAGTCCGTCACGGCGGGGAAGAGTAGGTGGCAAGAGTTTGAAGCAGCTGGTCACACAGCCACACTCAGACAACAGGCTGTGAGTACACTGCTGCTCAGTCCAGCTTCTCTCCACTTTCTCCAGACCCAGGGGATGGTCCCACCGAGTCCGGATGGGTCATTCCACAGCAAATAATGTAACCAAGACAGTCCGCCACACACGTGGCCGGGAGCACGTCTCTAGTTGACAACACTTCTCAGAGGGGTTGTCCCTCAGGTCCCATCCACTTTTAGTCAGGGCCTCTCGCTGGTCTGGAACTTCTTCAGTAAGCTAGAGCGGTTGACCACATGGGTTATTGGGCTCAGACTGAGGCCTTCCAAGCTCTTTGCCATTCCAGCACTGAGACTATTAGCACAGAAACTGCTTGATGAACTTACGTGCTATTACCAGGCATGGCTGGTTACAATCAGGTGACCCGAGGGGAAGGCAGAGGCTGTTTTTTTCATATTGGGACTATCAGTTTAACGACCCAAAGACATTCAGATTGTTACTTTATACAGGGAAATGATATTCCACCTAAAGATACTGAAAGGCTCAAGATGAAACTCCCTCACTGGGAAGCAGCAGACTCACTCTAGGGTCTAGGCACTTTCCATGCGTACACACTCCTTAAGAAGGTTCTTATGTGAGACATGACTTAACTCCTCTAACTCTCAGCAAAGATCTCCCCCCACCCCGCCCCCCTCCTTGCCCCACACAGGAGAGGCTTTCCCCCTTCAGGAAAGTACATTTGGTCCAGGCCAGTTTCCATGTACTTTTATCACACTTCAGTTTGTTCTTTAAACTGTTTTAAAATTCTGTGTGTACATGTAAATGTGCACACACACATATGCAAGTCCCTATAGAGTCCAGAAGAGGGCATCATCAGATCTCCTGGAGCTGGAGATCTAGGCAGTTGTGATCCATCTGCCAGGAACAGTATATGCTCTGAACTAGTGAACCATGTCTCCATCTTGTCGACTTTAGTGTTTCTTACCTTGTTTTCTAAGGTCTCTCTGGTATCACCTAGGCCCTGTAAGGAGTGCCTGCCTCTGTGTTGACTGGTGGCTGGCCACAATAGGAAGAAATGACTTCCCTGGAGCAAAGTAAGGTTAAGTTATCCTGGTCAGTAAGGTTAACTTATCCTGGTCAGCAAGGTTAAGTTATCCTGGTCAACTGGTTGGAGTGTATCTACCTGCAGCCAGTTGTCACTTATACAGCTCCCTGCTAGATCTTAAAACCTTCGTGGTCCACTCTTGGCTTCACTAAACAATCTCTTGAGCTTCCCTACCCTTCTCTTCTTGTAGCAACACATTCTTAACCGCCAACCCACGAGGCAGAACTAAGAGACTCGTTGAGCTCTACATCCTTGTTGCCCTGGTTTACACTGCTTACTTTCTCTGTTCTCAAACTCATTTAACAAAAATTGCATGGAGCCAATCTTATATAGCTAGCAGGGTAGTAAAATCTGAGAGAAGAAAAATACTGGACCTAAAATTGAAGCACCAATCTGGGTGCTGGATTATCAGGACAGATTACAAAGCAACTTCAAGGCTACTAATGTACCTGCCATGAAGGCCTGGACCAGGGCTCTCCTAATTCAGGATGGGGGCACTGAATCTGGTTCTGCCTTAGAGCTAGCAGGGCAGTTAGCCAGGGAGGGAGTATAACCCAGATAATGGCTAGGGGTACTCTGGAAGCCACAATTAAGTTGAAAGTAGCTTCATGTGGCAGTCCCACGAGGCTAGTTGTTTCAGCTGGTCTGCAGAGGTTCTAACAGATGTGTAAGCAGTGGAAGAAGGGTGAATCTTCCTTCTTCCAATGTCCCTATGTAGGCCTCCAGCAGAATGGATGGCCTGATTTAAAGGTGTATACCACCACACCCGGATCTGGGACTTACTTTGTCCCAGGCTGACCTTGAACTCAGAGATCTCCTTGCCTCAGTCTCTTGGGATTAAAGGTGTATACTAGCTTGCCTGGGCCTAAGCTTTTCATGGCCACTATGCCTCAAAATCTCTATGCCAAGATCCAGGTCAGAAACTTGTATCTCCCAGCCTCAAGATCTGGATCACAGGTGTGCCCTCCAATTCTGGATTGTAGTTCATTCCAGATATAGTTAACAATCAGGAATAGCCATTACAGATGGACAACAGCTACCAAGAATAGAGTGACAATAAAGGAAGCTGAGTAGGAAGACAAGTTGTGTGGGGGATGGTACCACAGTTCTCCAGCAGTGTAAGTAGCAGGTGTGCAGGGATGCTGTATCAACATGTGAGGTTAGAGGAAGTTAGGAAGACATGTTTGGTGAACCTAAAGCCTTGGACTAAGAGGATGCTCTATAACTTCAAAGACAATGAAGGAGGTTGTCGGGAAAAAGTCTTTGAAGTTAAGCACTTTACACAGTTAACTGCTTAATTAAGACTTTTGGTCAACTCACACTTTTATAACCAGCAAAAGCGTATTTTGAATTTATCTTCTAAGCTTTGATAATTTCTCTTCTAACCAAGTCTAGACCATTTCACATACACAACAGTCTTCACTGTTACTTTCATTTGAGAATGGTTTAAGAGCACATTTAAGGCACATGCAGATATTCATCAGGCTTTGTACTTCAAACTTATGAGGGGTGGCTGGGCCCTATGTTCAATTAATAGCTTTAGCCAGCGCGCACAGGACCTCAAGTAGTCACTTGAATGAAGGTGGAGCAGATGGAAGGAGAGCTGTTATCTAGCTTGGTGTCTTCTTTGGGGTCTGGGCATTGTGAAGAGGTTGGGTTCCAGACACTGGCTGGGAATTATACATTTTGCATAAAGACTAAAGGTGGTTGGCCACTCTTGATTGACCTTTTACCCACAGCCAAATAGGTCATGATCTGATTAGTATTATTTACCAAGTCAACAGCTGACCTCAGGGGAACATGCTTTAGAGGTGTCAGAAATAGTACTCGGTAAGCTAGTACCCAACTCTACTTTCACCAAGCTCAAAGAAAGGTATACATTTTCCAAGTAGAGAACTTCCCATCTATCCTGACCACTAAGAGCTGTCAGGCATGACAGTGTCAACACCTTACTGACACAGGTGCCTAGCAAGCTGCCACTCAGTCATCAACAGAGGTAAGTGGGATTTGCAGATGTGGAGGCTGGCTCCTGGGAGCTTTGCTTTCTAGAGGAGAAATTTCTCAAGTGCTAATCAACATACTACCTGAGCCTCGATGCCTGAGGGAAGAGGTGAGTGGTCAGCAGGTCCTGCAGCTCTGAGGAATTGGGGAGAATTAGGGAACTGCACCTACCCCAAGAGGCTCGAGGAACGTCATCTGAATGGGCTTACCCCTACTACAGGGAAACTGGCTGCATTTACACAGCTCTACTTAGGGTACGCCCATTTGGGGGGCTGCAATTTTCCTGTTTTCTAAAGCCATTGTTTGTTCTTACATGAAGTGACTTTAACTCAGAGCTCTTAAGCTGAATAATACAAGACCAAGTGCAGAGAGGCGGAGAGATGGGTGAGTACTGGTGCCCTTCCCAAGCACTGGAGTTCAATTCCAATGCCCACACGCTGTCTTACTGCCACAGTAACATCCCAGAAACATGGGATCTGAGACCTACTTCTGATCTACACCCATACACATATAAATATTATATATATATATATATATATATATATATATATATACACACACACACATATAAAAATAAAAAAATGTATAGAGTTAGACACAAATTATATGTTCGACTTTTATTGTATGGCAAACATGGACCACACAACTTCAAAAGGTGGATGCAGTGTTTCTCAAACATGTCCAATCTTAAGTGTGACTGGAGGAACCACAAACAGATTTAGGCTCAGTGGATAGGAAGAATGTATACTTTGGAGCTGGGGATGTAAATGGTTGAGCAATATGTGAAGCCCTATTTCTGAATTCTAACACTGACAGATAAGAAGAAAAGAAAAAAAAGAAGAAAAAAAAAAAAAAAAAGAAAGAAACAAGAAACATGTCTTAAAACCCCCCATCACTCAGACCGGTTACAGACCCTTTAGAACTGGGTACCACACTACCTAACAATGAGAAATTTGACTGGAATTAAGAAATTATCTATGAACACAGTTTATTTAAAGTCCAAAACACAAAACCACTTCCTTTTAAAGAACAAAATGCATTGTTTTTTTTTTTTTTTTACTGCATGAATACCTGGGGCTTCTCACAAATGCAGATTATTAGGCTCAATGGTTCAGATACACCAATTTACTACACCAGAGGATAGATATATTTAACAATTTGCTTTTAGAAAATGTTTTACATAAAAAGGAAGCATTTCCCAACACTCTTCAGCCTCCACGAGTTCTTCAGACAGGATGGTGACAAGCACACTTCTGGAGACTATTCCAGTATGCGAAGAGCATAGCACCCCTTGCCCTCTGCTTCCCATCGACCCTGAGCTTCTGCTTGCACTGCACCTATCAGGAACATGTCTTTAATGTCCCCTACTTGGGGCTTTTCTCTGAGAGCAATCTGTCTCTGACCAAGAGTCTACCATAATGAAGCCAAAACTTGAACTAAGCAGGCTTTGAAATAGAACTTTTTCAACTAACAAGAAAGGGATTTACTGGCTCTGGGCACAATACTGTGATTCTATGTCAGTTCCTGCTTTGGAAGGCTTCCAGCACAGAGTGGCAACGAGGCCTGAGCGCACTGTACACTGTGATATCCCTTCTTACCTGAACCACCCATAAAGGTGGACCTGCCTTGGAAGTTACACTGAGCATGGGTAATGACTAGCTTGGCTAGTCAGGGCCTGATTTTCATTTCTAAGAGGGTTTTCTCATCATCGTGAATCAATTGCAGTATTATTAGTACATGACACACTGGCTCACGGCTCTGTATTTAGAGTCCGACTCGAGCTTATTTGGTTTATTGTACATGCTTTATTAAAACGGTACTCGTATTTACAGCATCGCAGGAAGAGTTCCCCCCAAGGTACTCTCACAGACATCCAGACTCACTCACACAGACATTCATACCGCGGCCCCGCTACCCACACCAGTGACGTGTGAGGGTCAGACTCCTAAAATTAGGCAGCTGTTGGGGAAGAGTTGTTGGTTTTTCAATTTTTCTTGGAAAAGAAAAGAGCCCAGGGGATGCATTTGGCCATCACAATGCTAGCTATGTTTGTGTTCTAACACATGGCAGTTAACACTGAGAACTCCTCTTCCATTCTACACACAGAATGACATCAGCCTCATCTCCATGCTGCTTGTAGTGACTTCTCAATTCAGAGGGGCTTTTCCAAAAAGGAATTCAAGTTTATGGAAGTGAAATAAGGCACAATTAATATTGATTTGACCTAGCGGAAGGAAGGGAAAGAAATAAAACTGGTTTCAAATTATCGTTGCTGGGAACTGCTGACTTCAATCCATTGGAAATTCCTCTAACTTCCAAATCTTTCTTAGAAGGACATTTTCCCCCCTTCTCTGACAAAGCCCAGAAAGAAAAGTTTGGGAATTCACGTTTGAATGTTTCAGTAGCCTGAACTTCTTAAATGAATATGTGACCCCTCTCCCCTGCCCAGGGCTCTTCCCTTAACACAAATAAAACACGCCTGTGAAACAGTATCCCTTGCTTTCCAGAGATCTGCACACTGAGTAGCAAATACCTATCTGGTTGTCTTTGATACTTTTTTGTTTTGTTTTAAGAGAGACATGGGAGGGGTGGGGGAAAGAAAGGAAGGCAGAGAGAGAAGGGGAGGAGGGGAAGGTGGGGCAGGGGAAGGGGAAAAACAACCCGGTGACTTTCTTGCTGTTAAGAAGGTCCTGTCTCCTGTTTAGGATGACGAAGCCCACCAGACATTACAACCAACGGCAACAAATTCACCTGGCAGCACAACCAAGGCCTCATCCTCAGATGTTCAGTCAGGCAGATGATCTTGTTCACGCTGGTGAGGTGCTTCTCATAGCAGGAGTCACACCCAAAGACTGGACATTCTGAAGGGGCACGAGCTGCAGTTCTGAAGTCCCTGGCTTTGGTTGCTCACAAAGTTCAGTCCTGTTTACTGTGATCCTTGGTGTCCTCTTCGTCTGTGTACTCTGATGGCTCCTCCCCTGGCTTTAGGAGTCTGCCTACATAATCATATTTTTCTGAAAGATATACCAAAACAAAGTCAGTAGTGGTTCAATTTGTCTCACGATTCCACGTGCAAGAAGGCCCGTGTCTCTTAAGTCACACAGAACCAGCTGGAATTCTTTCAAAGCTTCACTTAAATGCACACAAGGTCTGAACACAAGGCGGCAGGATCTGACAAGGTCAGGGTTGCTCTTTCAAGGAGAGTTCAGTGTCAGTGGGTCAGACACTATCAGCACTCAGAGCTGTCCTGCCTGGCTTTACGATATCATGAATCTTGGAATGCAGCTGTTTTCTTTATTGGTGGCAGGGGTGGAATCTAAGGCTTCGTGCAGGTGCCATACACTGAACTCCACCCCAGTCCAACTCTTATGTCTTAATAACCCAAAATATTAAAGCTAAAAATATTAAAATCAGATGTAATGGTTCATACACATAGTCCCAGCACTCGGACTGTCATGAGTTTGAGGTCAACCTAGGCCACACACACACACACACACACACACACACACACACACACAAAATGTATAATCTAAACAGTGGATTACAACACCTCACTCCCCACCCCCAGCTAACATTTTGGGATATAAATCACACGGAAGGAAATGAAAATGGGTGAATGACTATGGGCCGACGGCAGCAGCACAGAGTATGGGGTGGAGAACCACAGGGTGAGCAGATCTGAGACATACTCTGGAGAAAAATGTGACAACGTGGAAGAGAAGGGAAGGGAAGGGACAAGGACTTCTCTGAGCTCTGTAGGCCCGCAAGGCCCCTACCACAGCAGCACTCTTTCCCACACCCAGCTCTCTCCCTAGATCTGCCACTCAGCTCACTCTGACGTGCCTGTTTAATTTACAACCGTGTATGCAAGTAAAACCTGTTTATTTTCTGTCTGGAAATAAAACCTAATCTAAGGGAATTAAACCAAGACCAGTCGACTAGCTGTGGGGAGTGTTAAGGTGGGCTCTACACACGGGAGAACCAGACAAAAGGCCAAGAAGCCCACAGAGCTGCTCACAGACCCAGCAGGAGATGAATGGCTCAGGCAGCATCGCCTGGGAGGTAAGAACTGATGCTGAGGGGCAGGACAGAGGGGACAGGTTCCTTCCTTACCACTCAAAGTTAAGAACAATTACATCATTTGCTATGCATTACCATTAGTGTTGATATCGCTCATTCACCACTAATTCACGCTCATTCACCACTAATTCACGGTTGGAATCCGGGGCACAAGGAGATCATACACAATCTACTACTGTGCTACACCCTAACCCTTCAGCTTGTTTTAAATACAAGTCTGTATTTAACAAAACAAAACCATTTCTTAATGAACAAGTCTTTTCTTTGTTTTTTTTTTGTTTGTTTATTTTTATCGAGACAGGGTTTCTCCGAGTAGCCCTGGCTGTCCTGGAACTCACTCTGTAGACCAGGCTGGCCTCGAACTCAGAAATCCGCCTGCCTCTGCCTCCCGAGTGCTGGGATTAAAGGCGTGCGCCACCACGCCTGGCTAATGAACAAGTCTTGAAAGACTATTAAAAGCATCACGATTTGAGACTGTTGGGCCCACAGGCATGTGCTGCCATACCTGGTACTAAGTTTAGACTTTTAACCCAATTGCCACATGTACCAATTATATTAATATTCAGCAGCATTTTAAATACATCCTAAAAATGATGGAAAGGAAAACAGACTGTGTCCTTTAATGTGCAGTAGCATATAGTTTGGTTTTCCAAAGACTCCCCCAAATGAAGGTACCTTTAAACTGCATTTCCCATTCTCGAACACTCTCCATTTGCACTGCATTCAAATCTGAGAGATCGTCATACTCATCTCTAAGTGCATCCTTATCCAGGCAGAATGTCGCCAGCCCCCTGGAGGCGTCCCTGCCAGCAAAGATGCCATACGGGCCCGCTGAAAAAGAAAAAGACAACTTAGAGCCTAGCACCATTTGAGAATGTGTCTGAACATCAGGTTCTCTGTGTGACTTGCTTTTGGTACGCAGCCTTAATTTCAAAAAATGGAGATTCTGGATGAGATAATCAGAGATGTGTTGGAAATTTCCCTTTTACCAAAGTAAAGCTTTTCACTGAGAATAAATTCACTTCAGATACCCTGAAACCCCTGCAATGTATATGCCAGGGAAGGAGGGATCAGTGGAACACAGCCCATGAGAGGTTACCTACCCATGCTCCAGCAGGTGGCCCTACACCCACGCACATACTGACAGCACTACATGACCACAGTGGGTATTAAATAGCACATTAAAGCAGGAGCAAAAAGCTGTGGTGGGGAGAAAGGAGGAGTTGGAGGGGAGGCAATGGGCTGGATTTGATCAAACATATCCTATTCCTGTATGAAATTCTTAAAACAAAAAAACAACTTTAATAAAACTTGAGTGTTCACATGGGCACCAACGTCAGGTATCTAGCTCAATCTCTCTGCTTACTTCATGAGACAGCTTGTCTAATTAGTTCGCTGATTTGGCTCAACTGGCTGGGCCAGACAATTCCAGGAACCCCACCTCTCCACCCACCAGCAGGAGCTTACAGGCATGCACAATTGGGCCTTACTTTTAATGTAGATGCTGGAGATCTGAACTCAGCCCCTCATACACATCTAGCAATTACTTCTACCCTACAACAGACACCTTTAAGATTTAACTGTTTACATTTCACATGGCAGAAGGGGCCCCAAAATATTTTTCAGTTCAAAATGTTTCTTAAAAAGATTTAAATGATAACAACATTTCTAAAACATATAATTATACAAAGACAATTTCAAGTTTATCAGTTCCTCTACAGATAGCAAAAATCATTCTGAGGAAACAGTTGTTAAACCAGCTAGAGACTCCACTCTCATGAGCAGCTAGTTACTGGCCTGTTAAGAATGATACTTATAAGTTTGTGTGTAAAAGTTGTAGCCCTGAACAAGTGTAGTCAGAGGGCAAACTGCATCTTGCTTTGTGTCTCAGATCCAAATTCAGGGCAGGCAAGCACTTTATCCACTACGCCATCTCTCAGATCCATGGAAACCATTAATTTAATAAAGGGGCTATTAGAATGACGTATCGCCTAACTTAAAGAAAACAAGATTAAAAATGCCTTGATTTCTAAGAGAAAGACGGCCGCACCTGTTCTCATTTGAAAGCATTGGGAACTCCAAGTGAAGTGTTGGAAAGTACCTGTACCTTCTGAGACAGGAGACCAAGTCTCACCTAAGCATGACTAGAGTAGGAAGCTCATTCTTGGAAAGGTCTAGTCCATGGAGCTAGGATAAGTTTCCCAAGTGTTTAAGTAGCTTTTTTTTTTTTTAAAGATTTATTTATTTTATGTACAATTATAGCTGTCTTCAAACACAAAAGAAGAAGGCGTCAGATCCCATTACAGATGGTTATGCTCCATCATGTGGTTGCTGGGAATTGAACTCAGGACCCCTGGAAGAGCAGTCAGTGCTCTTGACCGCTGAGCCATCTCTCCAGCCCCTTAAGTAGCTTTTTTAGGTTTGGCCATGAAGATGACATGTGTGCGGTGCTTCCAAGCTTCTTTAGTTACTAAGCATTGTTCATGTTACTAATGCGCATTAGATAACTATCACAACTTATAACTAAATGACTATGCTTTTTCTCACTGAATAGATATACTTATGGTTTATTCTCCCAATAATACATTGTTTTGTTCCCTCAAATGTGTCTTCTATATAAGAAAACGAATATTCTATCACGGGTCAACACTCATGACTTTGAAACTTTGCCTATGATCTCAACTGACATTCAAGGAGTATTAAATATTTAGAAAAATAAATTTAATATAGTTTCTACTTACAGAATACAATTCAAACGTTCACTACATTAGGGTTAAATACTTTAGAAGAAATGTGAAGTTCTAAAAGTAAGCAGGATAGGCTTCTAAGGCAAGTAAGTGAGAATGATCTGACCTTCAGCCCCCTACTCCCTTTGTGCAGAATTCTACCTGCTTTGTAGAGACAAACACAAATAGCCAATGAACAGTAATGAAGGTGAGTTTTTGTTTCTTGAGAAACAAAGATGACCAGAGCCTATGGGCTTAAAACAGTAGCAAATGAAACGAAGAATATTAGCAATGAATGGAGAGCAACAAACCTGAAGAGGAAATGATACTTCTATTTTTTTAAAAGAATTTCCCTATAACTTCACACTTTGGTCCTTCAGGATTTCATGAAAAAGAACAGATTTTGCCTTTTTCCACAGTTGGCAGACTAAATAAATAAATATATAAATAATCAAAGCACAGCATTCAATGACCACCTAGAGGTCCCGACAGGACCAGGATGGTATCTCCACTTCTCTCACCTTCCAAACCCTTGTCTCCAAGGAGCAGGAGCCCCACAAGCTCAAAGAGCACTCACACCGAGAACATTTAAGGCACCATGGCAGGGTTGGTGCCACCCATGTAGCCAAGGCTCTTCTCAGTCTTTACTATTTTCAGACAGTGTCACCAGGGTGCCCAGGATGGCCTTCAACTCTGTCCTGACAGGCCTTGAACTTGAAGTCCCCTTGCCTGGACCTCCCACATATCTGAACTGCAAACTTGTACCTGTGTCCTGGACATTGCTCTGCAGGTATGTCAGAGTGTGAACCCTGTATGTGAGAGCACACAGGCCACTGCAGGCCCAGGCACAACCCTCAGCATCATAAAGCAAACCAGCAAGCCACCAGACAACCCTTGGGCCTTGAGTTATGTGAATAGATATACCACTGGGTTCCAAAGTGAATTTCTCTACCAACTTCCCTAAGGGTCAACTTTGAATGAATTGATTAATCTTTTGTTGCTACGGTTAGTTTTTGTTAATTTGTTAAAAGAAAAGACTGAGAAATATATTCCTCCACTCCATAAACTACATTAAAGTGTCCCCTCCCATGCACAGACTTCTGAGGATGCCATCTACTAAGGAGTCTTAGTAGATGGCATGTTCTTTGCTCCATGATGTAAGGCCACTAAGGAGCCTAAGCAGACTAAGTACAATAGGAATTGGGCAGTTTGTCTGACAGAGGAAGGCTTAGAGGTCTGGCAAAGAGTTGCCTTCCTCCATTCATAACACAAGGGCAATCCCTTCCCTTTCAGATGCTTTCCATAACAAACAATGTCATCAGCAATAGCACTTTGCAATGTGTGACTGTTCATAAAACAAAAACAACAAATATGGGGGCTACCCAGAAAAAGCACATCTGATCTAGTGTTAAACCTCTGGTATGATTTACTGAAATAGCAAATGATGTTTTCTGAGCGTCAAGACTCATGTAGACATCATTATGATGATCCCCAACCAAGTAATCGGCTGACCTAACAGCTGTTTACTTTATGATAGTGAACATACTTGGAATTTTGATTGCTACCTGGACTAGTAACAGGCAGAACACTCAGTGCAGCTCCCCGGCAGCCATGAGATGAAGAATTCATAAATTACACTACAGTGTAAAATGTAAGGTGAGTGTGTTTAACTATAGGCTAATGTGAGTGTTGTGAACATGTTCAAGCTACGATGCTCCAAAGGGTAAGTGGATTAGATACATTTTGACCCCATTTTCTCTTCTTCCAGACAAGGCCTTATTATGTAGCTCAAATTCACAGAAATCAGTCTGCCCCTATTTGTATCCGGTTGTGATTAAGATTTTTTTTTTTAAGTTCAAAATCAATAAACTCAGCTGGGTGTGGTAGGCAAATTTATAATCCCAGCATTCTAGAATTGAGGGTGGGAGGGCGTGAATTTGAAGTGAAACGAACAAAATAAGAAACAAAAGAAAAAAAGACAAAAGCCAATCAACTCATTAGTTACTAACCCCTACAACTGCTTGCTTTGATACAACCATGCAGAATGGTGAGACTTATTTTTGAAATAGCAACAAACCATCATATGCATATAACGAGGATTACATATATATGCTCACTATGAAACAATGATATAAACGAATAAACAGAAAATGTGGTAAGTAAAATCTACAGCAGATGGTTTGACTGTAGGATAAAAGAAATATTTCATGAGAAGTACTCTGGTTATTTCTATGCTTCTCTTAAGCTCCTGAAAATGCAAGGAGACAGCTTACACTCTAATGGGGGAAACTCCAGGACCTATAGAGCCAGCACAGTAAAACTGAAGAAAGTTTCTGTCAAGACAAGACATTTGTATGCTTGAGGGGCCACCCACCAAGTGACACACAGATGTTTCAAACACAACACAGAGGAATTATTTTATCTACTAAAGTTGAGAGCAAATTAGATGCTTCACTACACATGACTGAAAATTCCATCTTGTTTCTGAATGTCCAATCAAAAGGCTTAGGCATACAAAAAGTGCATCATCTGCAGGAAAAGGGTGAACTAGAACGTTAAAAGACACAGCCCATTTGTGTCTCACATGGTGACTATAGATTAAAGCACATGCACACACACATATAACCCAAAGTAGAAGGAGAACAAAAGGAAGTGAAGGAGTATGAAAAATAACTTGGACATAAAGGTAAATCTAAATACATAAACCTACACGTTTGTGGTCTAAAACACTATTCAGGGCTAGGCAATGCAGCTAAGTAGTAGAGTGCTTGCCTAGCTCAAGAGACCAATGCCTAGTACCACACACACAAAAGCAAAGATAAAAATGCCATGGAGGGCTGGTGAGGGGCTCAGCAGGTGAGGGTGTTTGCCAAACATACTGACAACCTGAATCCTGATGCCCAGATCCCATGACAGGAGGAGAAAGGATTCCTGAAAGTTGACCTCCATATATATGCTGAGTGCCAGTACTCATGAGCACACATCATAAAATATCAAAACAACAACGAGGGCTGGAGAGATGGTTCGGCAGTTAAGAACACTGGCTACTCATCCACAGGGCCTGAGTTTGAGTTTGAGTACCCTCAAAGTGGCTCACAACAGTGTGTAACTCTAGTTCTAGGAGATCCGATGCTCTCTTCTGACCTCCTCAAGGCACCCAGGATGCAGTCAAATACTCATACACATAAAATAAATTTATAAACAAAGTCAAACCAACAACAAAATTCCAGCTATGGCACTGAGAAAGTATTTGCAAAGGCTGAAATGATGAGATCACAATAGAAAAAAATGTGTCAAAGAATATATGAACAAATGTATGTAGAAAAGGAAACAAAGTGACTCAGATTTTCTTTAAAAATGTTTAATTTTGGAAGAATAAGAAGAAGATAGTTCACTTTTTAAAATGCCTGCAGCATAAGCAAAAAGACCCGGGCTGGAAAGATGGTTTAGCAGGAAATCACTTGTTGCTAAGCCTCATGACTTGAATTAGCTAACTGGGCTAATTCAATGGAAGAAATGACTCCTGCAAGTTCTCTGATCTCTACATATGTGCCATGGTGTGCCTGCTTCTGTGCACACTTATATACATACTCTAAGTAAATGTATATTTTAAATAAAAGAGAGAGAACTAAATTCAATCCGTAGGATGGTCACTGAAAATTTTAAAGGTGGGTGTGGTGCTATATTTGCATTCTCAACATGCAGGGAGGTAGAGACAGGCCAATCCATTGGGCTCCACTAGCCTGCCAGTCTCATCAGTCTCATCTATAATGGGCTGGATAGTTTAGAACTTACTGAGTTCTAGGCAAGTGATAGGTCCCGTCTGATAAAACCTCTCAGAATAGGAGAAATAAATACTATATAGCAACTGGAACACTTTTAACTTTAGACCCACACAAAAAACGAGCAGTTTAAAAGCATTACATTTTTGGCAAGGATGAAAAACAGGCATCTTTATGAAGTACGCATAGGTCAAACTCTCTGGAGGGCAGCTCCAAATGAAGTCCCCACACTAGGTATGGCCAGCCACACCATCAGCCTTAGTAATTCTGCTTCTAGGACTCACAGCTCTATTTACATATAGAACATTGGTACAAGCTGTTTCCCACAGTATCATTACTAAGAGATGGAGGAAAACTCACATGCTCATCAACGGAGGCTGTTAACAAATAGCTTCCACGTGACATGAAAGATACGAAAGGCTCTCAGGACTGTGAACTACTTACTGTTCACGGTATGTACCGTACATGATAATTAAGTGTGGGGAAATAAGACTCACATTCAGATGATGTGACCCGCACAACACAGCTCCTCAGCACTAAGACTGATCCCTTTCCACTGCAGAGCCACATGAGGGGTTCCTGGGAGAAGCCTTACTTTTCACTGTAAATTCTTTAGTGTTTTCAGTCTTGAGCATATATTATCTTTTAAAAATATGATTAAAAAAACCTTACACACAGGCATTATTTTGGGATCTACTCTAAAGCACTCTACATTTGACAGTTCATGGAACACTCCAGAAAATGGACAAGAAAGAAACAATGCAGTGGCTGGTGGAAAGCAGATGTAACAAAGATGACAAACGATAGCAAAGAAGCACGACCAGGTCAGCAGTGTCCCCAAGAATAAAGCAAGAGGAGTGAAGGACGCGAGCTGCCTAATGTACCACAATCTAAGACACGGGCCACAAAAAGACAGGCTTGAGGAGCAGACGGGAGACTAATGCGCATCGGCCCGCCTCCCAGGGCAAGATGGTCTGAAATGGATGAAATGGCATATATTCACAGACTTTTAGCAGAATCCAACATGTTAAAAAAATCAAATCTGGGGGCCTGGGGAGAAGCTTAGTCAGTGAAGAACTTGTTGCACAAGCAGACCTATTTTGGATCTCCAGCACTCTACAGAAAGCCAGGTGTATGCCTCTAACTCCAGCCTGTCATGGAAGCATGGATACAAACAGACCCCTGGAGCTTGGTGGCAACCCAGCCAAACTGGTGAACTCTAAGTTTAGTAAGACCTTGCCTCAAAAAATAAGATGGAGAGAGGCTAAAGAGACAGTGGTGTCCACCTCTGCCTTCTACATGCAGTGTACACACGCAAGCACACATACATACAATACAGCAGGACCACAGGACAGAGAAAACTGCCTCAACCACAATGAAACTCAGAAAAACAGATTAGTAAAAGCAAACTTCTTGTTCACAAGAGGCAGAGGACAGTGACACACACCACTCAAATGAAGGTGTAACAAGAAGGTGTACAATTTCATTTCCTGACCTCAAGTCATTACTCCTGAAAAAGGACAGATAAAGAACAGGTATTTTTCTTACCAGTGAAAAGAACTACAGACTTTTTAACAAAATGAAGATGGAACTCTAAGAAAGACTGCGGTGCAAGAAATAGTAAACCACATAATAAAGACTTGAGTTCTGTTCCCAGCACCCCCACTGAGCAGCACCAGGCGAGCTGACTCCTATTGCTGGACCCTGAAGGCCCCCACATATATGTGTGGTATACACAAACACATACACCTTGCAAAAAGAAGACACTTCCAGGGCTAGGGATGTAGGTGATAAGCAGAGCCCCTGCCCACCATGTCTGTGGCCCAGTTTTATCCTCAGCACCAAGGAGAAAAGCCAGGCAAGTGGCAGTAAGGTATCTTCAATAGGTAGGTTTTCCTGATTTGCATGGGATAATATTTGGTTAAAATTCTTCCACTGTTCCAAAGGACAGATTAATATCTAAGCCGTATCTTAAAATCACCGGAAGAACAGAAACAGATCAGCGGAGAGGAGAAAGGGGAAGCTAGAGACTCTAAGAACTGGGGAGTGAAGTGAGGACCTGTGTGGAGCTTTTTTCTGAAGTGAACTGTGCTCAGTGAACTGCTAGTCACAGAGATATGGCCAGAGACTGTGTTAAGTAAGATAGTGGAACAAGACACAACCAGACTGGAGCTGTGAGAACATCAAATGCTGAGGAGGAGCTTAAAATCCACTTATGTGGTTTTTACCAGAATAAACAAAACAGCACAAGGTGTTTTCAAGGGCTGGAGTAACAAGTCTTGGGCTAAAGACAAGTAATCAAAGAAACCAAACCTGAAACATCAATGGAGGTGACAGGGATGGGTCTGACAGGACAGCTATCATATGACATATTATGTCATAAGGCAGATATGACAGGTCTAGACACAGTGCTAGGTGGCTTCCATGTCTTCACACTAGCTGTACCCTAGGTGAACAATGGCCCATTTCAGAACACTCCTACACCCGAGCTCTGTGCAGCTGGCCCCTTCAAGTTTAAAGCATCACACCCCTACTTTGTGACCATCTAACAGAAATAAGGTACTTCTAAAGATCCAAATAACCCTTGGTCCCAACCCTAAATTCATTCACAGCACACTTTTCACTACAGAGCTTAATCCATACTGAGATGTGTTGGCATACTGTCTGTCCTCCTCAAGAGATAGATGTCAAGTCTGTGGCTACGGCCTGGTGTGTACCAAAGACTAATTCTATGTCTGAAAGACTATGTCTGAAAGACTATGTCTGAAGATGCTCCTTCTCAGTAGTTAAAGATGGAGCTGAAGCCTTATATGAAAGCTCTTGAGAAAGGTGAGAAGGGCACCACGAGTTACACAGTGACGTCCGCCATGGGCTCATGGGGAGGAATGTCTACATCACACTGTCCAAAGGACCTTGGAAACCATGAACAGTTAGTTCAGTATGTGTGACTAGTTCTATTCCTTACTTCTAATCGAAATCACCACCCTCTGTTATCGAAACACTTTAGAAGTTAACACAACAGTTCCCTAAAACAATAAAAGCAATGCATCTGATACTGAATGTAACTAAGGAGGTACTATGGAGATAATCTGCACCATATACAACTCTTCTCAACTTTGCTTTCTGTCAAGTAAAGCTGAGGAAATGACAGCATGGCTAGCCTGGAGTGTTAACTATGTAGCTAGGTTGTTCTAAATAAAGGCCATTCTCCTGCCCCTGCCTCAAGAGCACTGGCATAACAGGGGTGAGCTACCATGCTTAGCTCCTTCAGAAAGCCTTTATCTACTGATAGCTAACAAGATGCATGCGGTAACTGGCTCAACAACAAACTTAGTTGGCTTCAAAGCAAGACACTGTAATGGCAGCTGGATTGTGACAACTCTGAGTTGTCCATGCAGCAGAAGGTCAGGCTGGGCTTGGCCTTTATGTTGCAACTCTTGCTTAAACTGCAGGTTTGTAAATTAAAATGTTAAAGTGAACATATTAAAGACAAGATTAAACAGGAGGAAGGGTTTAGGTTCACGAGCTCCTTTCCTCGACTTCCTATTAGGCAGCCCAAAGGGGCTGCTTGTGTGACCTTCCCTTTTCAGTGGAATTTAAGAGGTAAGTTGGCTTTGGCTTTGGCAAATATTGACAAACGAGAGGAATAAGGGAAAAAAGGTCAAGTAGCCCAAGTATATGCTTTTTTTTGGCATTCCAAAGAATAAGACTTACAAAGTGCTACTGCAGTAATATAATGATTTACGATAAAACATTCAAAAACCTGTTCTGAATGTGAGCATGGACTTGATGGGTAATGTGACAATGAGAAGGTATGACCTGTGAAACACGGTGAACTTGGCTTTGAGTTTTAGTGTGGCTACTTAGCAGGTAGGTACTTTGGGAAAAAATCTCCAAGTTTCAGTTTTCACAATGTAAAATGAGAATACAAATATCCTGTCAAGCCATTTTAAACAATAAATGGAACATGCTCAGGAGACATTCACTGGCCTCAGGAACTCCCGGAGAAGCTAGAGTACAGCCCACCATGAAGCCAAGGTTTAGTGTGGCAGCCATGTGGCTGAGCATCTGGACTGTTAGGGAAGAACTCATCTTAAACTATATTAATTGTAGTCAGTCATTTGTGGTTTCGGCTACTACACTGGGCAGCTAGGACATAAAAGCCATGAAAACGAAAACTTGTTTGAAGTTCAAACTCTGTATGGGAAGGAACCAGAAAAGGGTATAAAGACAAAATCAGTAACAGGATCCTCTGTAAGTTCAGCCCAGAAGCTCTCTACCACAGAGTATATAAACTTTGTGGTCAAACATATCTGGATTTCCCAGATTTATTTATGTGATCCAAGCCAGCTTACTTAAATCTCAGACTCATGTGTAAGGCAAATACTTTGCAGAAATGACAAATGAATGATCCAACCGATTCACTGGATCATTAGATGCTTACGAACTGCAGTTTCCTACATGATCACACTATCTTTCCAAGCTAGCCAAGTACCTGACTATTAGAGTATAGAGAAATACTATACTAACAACAAAGTCAATGCGTTCTGGCAAACAGTTGGCAATGAACTACATTTGAAATATTGCCATTTTATTTTTAAGAAGTGGAACTTTAAAGATACACAGCTGTAAGAGAATGTGTCCAGTATTATGGGGGGAAAAAAAACCCTCACAGAACAAACCTTAATCCTAAAACCTATCATTGCAGAATGGAATACATAGTGGTTGGAGAGAACAATAAGCTCGCTAGCTCTAGGCTAAGATTTTCAAATTACTAAGATTCTCAGGTAAGGGGGCTGGAGAGATGGCTCAGCGGTTAAGAGAGCCGACTGCTCTTCCAGAGGTCCTGAGTTCAATTCCCAGAAACCACATGGTGGCTCACAACCATCTGTGATGGGATCTGATGCCCTCTTCTGGTGTGTCTGAAGACAGCTACAGTGTACTCACATACATGAAATAAATAAATAAATCTTAAAAAAAAAAAAAAAAGATTCTCAGGATTCTCAGGTAAGGAGAACTGTAGGCTGAATTATAACACCACAAAATTATTGCATTTATTTGAGGATAAAATCAAAGTTACAGGCAAAATTAAATTTACATTCATATCCTTGCAAAAAACACGGCATCAAGCCCCCTGGAAAGTACCCCAATACTTCCTAGCCATGATCACAAGATGTTCTGGCTCCATTCAAGTTTGTCCGAATAATAAAGCCTTCCAGATATTCCTATTAGATTGTTTACTGATACCAGTAATAAAAGAACAAGGAGGTGGTTCTCTGTTCTTTTTGTTTTCAGACGGGTCTCACTATGCAGTCCCAAACAGCAGAGAACTCACCCCCCCAGGCCTCCAGGGTGGTTCTTCTCTATTATGGGTGCTCAAGCCCAGGGACCCACTCTATAGCACACCTCTTAGTTTTCAACCTCTGCCATGGTTGCCATGGAGACTGCCAAACTGACTCCTGATGTATAAGGACTGATAATGGCTCTTTTTACAAATATTCTAGACAATCTTTAACCACACTGAACACACTTCAATGCCAATGAGGCAAGTGTGTAACTAGGTACAAAAATCTGTGTAAATTCTTCACTTTTAAAAGTTTATTTGACTTGGTCTATGTAAACAAAGTACTTCGGTCCTATTCTCTTGTTCCACATGCTCTTAAATTTAAAAAAACAAGTATTAACCATGGGTGCTGATGTAAGTAAGGAGACATGATGTTTGTGTTTATATATCCAGAAGGAAATACATACATACATACATACATACATACATACAAAGAGATTAACAGATCCAACATCAAATGCTTATTTATGTTTCTTAACTCTAATTCAAACAACAAACCAAAACACTCCTAAAATAGCATCCAACTGAGCATAGAAGTCAGAAGCGTCTTCAGTGTCAATAAATCAGGGGTACTAACGAAATTAAAAGGAAACCTGGCTTAAAAGTTGGATGCAGTCCTTCCAATAATGGGTCACTTTGGTCTCTGGCTTCATTCTTATAACTCACACTCTCTTCTCCTCCCCCTTCCCTCCTGTCCTTAAAGTATAATATATTAAGCACTGGGTAACCAGGCCGCACAACGTTGTTCAATTTTATGGGCTACCAACAGATACCCGGGGTCTGAAGTTTATTTGCATAATCTGAAATATGGATTACCACTACACTGCAAAAGGGCCTCTACTGCAACTACCTTCCACATAATTTTCTGAAAGTAAAGTTTTAAAACCTTCAGCTTGAAGAACCAGCGCATGGCAGGGGGCGAAGAAGTTCGACTCCTCTAGGTTCGTGCCCAACCCCCGAACCCCCCCGGGCGTCCCATGCTGTTAAGGGAAAATACAATAATTTATTTTCAACGGGTATTTGAATACTTATTTTACTATTAGCAGAGAAAGGAGGAGAGGAGGGAAGGAAGGAGAGACTGAGAGTCGGAGACAGACACGCCTGCCTCCTGGGCAGATGAGCTCCACCCCCTACACTCAGGGCCAATATCTTTGCCAGTCTTATTAAGGTTTACGTTCTGGTTCGTCCTCATCTTACATACAGCTGTTAATCTTGGAAAGCATCTTGGAGCCCAAACTGGCTTTTTGGAAAAAGAATGAAAACGAGTCCGGGGTGGTTCTGAAACCGAGCTGCAGGGGTTGGGACTTGCAACTACGTGTCCCTAACCCCGACTCTAGGCAGACAAGTCCGGAGAAGGGAAAAGGTAGGCAAGTGTCAAACAGACAACCCAGAATAAGAAGGCTGTCTTATGTCTTAACACAGGGCCGAAAAACTTTGGGTCGCCACTTTAGCCCCTCTTGCCCCGACAAAGCCCAGAAACCAAAACGCTCCGAGGAAAGGTTGAAAGCCAACGTGACTAGACACAACTCTTTTAACAATTTTGAGAATTTCAGCCCCAGGAAAAGCTGAGAGGAGATAGGGTTGGGAAAGGCAAGGAACGCCGAGCGCGCAGGTCTGTGGGGCGCCACGGAGCCCCAGCTGGGGGCGTGCGCTGGGCTGCCGTCCAGGGGAACGGGGCCGTGGCGGGGTTAGGGTGTCCCGGGTCCCCCACCCCGACACCCCTCTCTCCTCACCGGGGCCGTAGAACTTGCTGCCTTTGGTCACGTCGAAGACTTTCCCATTGACCGCGAGCAGGATGCGCGGCGTGCGCGCCCCGTCGTACTGGCGCAGCTGCTCCAGGCTGAAGTCCCGCTTCTTCATGCGAGGCAGCGTGGCGGCCGGGCTCTCCTCGCCCGCCCCGGGTCCCGAGCACAGACCACGCCGCCCCCAGCGCACCCACAGCCGGTAGGCCCCCAGCAGCACCAGCGCCACCAGCGCCAAGTTCAGCAGCATCTCCCCGCCCGTCGCCAGCAGCGCCGCCACCCAACCGCTCCTCGCCGCCGTCGCTTCGGCGCCACCCGGGCTCCCGTCGCCGCCACGCTCCCCGCCGCTCCCCAGGGTGCTTAGCTTTACGTCCCCATCACCCGCCGCCATCACTGCCCGCCAGCGCCTTCCTCCTCCCGCCCCCTGCCCTCCCCAAGCCCGCGGCCCTGCCCACCAGGCGGCGCTCAGCCAATCACGTGAGGGGCTGGGGCGTGGCAGCGCCGGCTGCTTATTGGCTGTTGGCTGGGTAACGTTGTCTGGCTTCGCTCTCGCCGCTCGGGCTCGGGCTGGCAGCGCGCGCGGGCGACGCCCCGCCCACCTCGCCCCACACTTCCCTGCTCTCACAGCCCCAACGCTTTCAGCCCGAGGAGTGTAAGGGAGGGGCGGGGCTGAAGAAAAACAAAGTGTGTGTGGGGGGGGGGGGGGGGGAGGGTGGGCCGAGCCGGCTCTGCGCGTGCGTACTCGCGCGTATGGGCGGGGCGCCGTCAGGGCGCGTGCGCGGGCCCTGGGACGCCACGCGCTGGGCTCTCTTTAGCAACCCCGCCCAGCTGCGCTCGCGCGTGCGCCCAGAAGCAGCCTCTCTCCTGAGACGGCGGCTTCGCGGCTGTGACGACGCACGGCGGAGGCCGCAATGGGGCGTGAGCTGCGCGGCCGCGTGTGAAGCTGGGCTGCGGGCACTAGTCCCAGCTGCGCCGGACGCTCGGCTCCCGGCCCACGCTGCTTTTGGGCAGCGCCCCTAACCGGAGTCGGACGCAAGCTCTCCTGCGCCTTGCACCCCGGCGATGGGCGGGCGCGGATAAAGCAGCCTCGCTCCATAGCCTTGCTCTGGGGCCTGCGGGAGCCCTGGCTTTCCAGTGTGAATTCCACCCATCTCGCGCCCTCAGCTAGTTTGACAGGCTTCTGTCTCTCTGCGTGTGAGGAAGAAAGATGCATCCAGGGAATGGCCAGTTCCTTGTAACTTTGAACAACCGAGGGTGGGGGACAGGTATAGACGAACGGTGGCCGCTTAGGGGTGAGCTACCCAGCACAAAGGAGCTGACTCAGGCTTTGGCGTGAACAGTATAGAAAAGTAGGAATGGGCTTTTCTGGCTGCTATTAGTTTTTAGGTAACTGTCTTTAGTGTCAGTGGACAGGAGAGCACTACCTACCAACGGTACTGGTGATCTTAACTTCTCTAGAGAGGTTTTAGCACTTGAAGAAAGGATGGGAAATCAGCCACTGTACATAAGACTTTCATCGCGGCTTTAGTGTGTGTGTGTGTGGGTGACTTTTTTCTGTAATGGATTATATATTTAGGTGCTGTGGGCCATAAGGTCTCTCTGTCTCAACTTCTTAACACATAATTAGTAGAGAATGAGCATGATAGTGTTCCAATTAAAAATGTACTTGCTGAGAGACACTGAAATTTGTTGTCATGAAATTTTCCTCTTGTTTTTGAGACGGTCTTAGGTGTTCCAGACTGGCTTTGAACTTGATATGTAGATGAAGAGGACCTTTTGCATGCCAGCAAGCACATTCCCTTGCCCATCATTATGACTTTAAATCACCTAACATTAAAGTCGGTTCAGCCCCTGAGTAGGTATAGAAACAGCCTGTAAGCTATATTTTGCCAACCCCAGTCTGAGAATTTTTTTTTTTTTTTTTTTGAGTCGGAGTTGTTGTCTTTAATTGGGAATTATTAAGTGACCATATAATCTTTACACTGCAAGATCAGGAGTAAAACCAGATTGGTACAGGCCAACCTTAGTAGTCACCGGAAGGGTTAGAAGTCACAGTTCCTGTGGGACTTGTTAACAGAAAATGGAGATGTCAGTGATGGAAAAAAGATTGAAAGAAACTGGTTTTGGGAAAGAAAGGTAGCAATCTCAAGTGTCTGTTCACTTGAAATAATGGCAGTAGGAAAAAAGGATCTCAGCGGCTTCATAATAGGCCACTCATCTTCCTATTCAGGATTGGGTCACAGGCTCTCCTCAAAACATTACCGTTTAGTGAGATTGCCTTTTGTTACATGGCTTTGGGGAGTGCTTAGGGAAGACTGTACTGGACATGGGGCCATGGCTGGTCACCCAAGGCATTATGACATGGAACAATCTTCCTTACTAAAGCAGACTTGCTCCCTGGGAGGGTGCTGCCAACTGAGAACCACTGGTATTAACTTGGCCAGGCTTAACTCTGAGCATGTTTTGAGATACATTTTTGCTTCACTGAAGTGGTTTAGAAGAGAAGAATTGAAAAGCATTGTATTTCTGTTGCCTCCTACATGGGACAGGGAATGTTGGATAGCTGATACTGTCTGGCGAAGCAAAAAGCTTTATGCCCTTCCTAAAATAAATGTCTTGACTTCACATTAGAAACCCTACTCTCACTTGGAGTCCTCTGAACAGGTTATCCTTAAGGTTAGCCTCCTGAACTAGTCCAAAGGAGTTTTACTTTTTATTTTTATTTTTGCACTGTCATAGTAATCTCTTCTAGTAGAATATTCCCGCTTTGACTACCTCAATAACATTCCAGCTGGTGCTTTCCCAACTTCATTGCTACATGAAGGGACTCATCTTGTATTTTAATTTCCTATAATCAGACAACAATCTCAGGGGCCAGGAGGTGGGAACTTAGCAATTCAGACAAGCTGTTTGCATTCAGAGATTTCCATAAATCCCTATGTGGCCCCTTGTCTTTTCCTAGATAAGCTAATCTCTGAGACATCCTCTCTTAAAGTGATGTGTGCTTTTTCTCTACCTGTTCTTTTCCTCTAATGACTTGTCCTGTCCAGTCCCCTCCCCCCCCCCCCCCCCCCGCTTGCTGTGTTCATCACCACTCCAAGACTGTTCACACTGCTTTGTCGCTGGATGTCCTCCTTATATTTCTTCTACCTGTCCGGATCACTTTCCCCCTCTCTTCCTCTGTCTGAGGCCTGTTTGATTTCTTTCTTTGCATGTCTATGAGTCTCTTCCCTGTATCACCCATTTTAGCCTTTCTTGGTGACTGTTGTATTTTTACTTGAGGTAAGATCTCACTGTGTGGCCCCCAGCTCTTCATTCTCCTGTCTCATCTTCCCTAGTGCTGGGGTCACAGATTTGCATCAGATTATTACAATTACATTATTGAAATTCTTTGGATTCCAAGATTCCTCCTTGTGCATTATTGATGTGCCTTTTCTGATTCTCTTTTTTTTTCTTCTTCTCTGCCCATAACTTTGTTTCCTTAGCACTGCATGCACTTTGATTTACCAGTTATCTCTGGGAGATGCACCTCTGCTGCTCTAACTTCTCTCCAAGAGATACTACTACTAGCCACACCAGAAATTATTTGTGTCGCTTCCAAATAAAAGCCTGGAATACCTGTGCACCTTGCCAGTACTCTCTCCTTTTGCCAGGAGACAATTAAAACAATAACAACAACAACAACAAAACTACTGTCCCATAGCTGCCTCTTAATTTTAAACAGCCAGGCGACTTTTTTTTTTTTTCCCCGTGGTTTTGAGTTGGCAACTCATCTTGCTCTGAGGCTTCTTCACATGGCTTCTCCAGAAGAATAGCCTGCTCAGGGCTTGGAAGGCAAAAGGCCAAAACCTTCTGGGTCTTTCTAAGTCTTAAGTTGGAAACAACACATTCCCATGGGTGAAAGCAGTCATAGGTCTAGCTGAATTGTAAAGGGAGGAGAAACCAAGTATCAGTGAGGAAGGGGATGTGGTGGTCTCCAATTCTGTTTCAAATGATGGCCGAGTTCCCTCATTCAGAGTCCGAGAGTCAGGATGAGGCAGAAAAGGGCTGCTAACTAACATGTGGCACCATACGAATGAGAAATGCATCTCTATTATTTCAACTCACAGATAGCCGAGGTCGCGCTAGTCACTTTGGTGGACTGATCGAAGACTGGTAACAGAAATGGGGCATCAATATACCAGTCTTAACATACAAGGCGCTGACAGACATGATGTGTTAGGCGTGACCATGGCTGGGTATTAGGCAGCACTCTGCTCTCACATTTTCACCACAATGCTCAATAAAGATTCCTTAAATCTGAGAATCTGTTTCTTGGAATTCTTTCCTCTATTTTAAGGGAAACATACTTTATTGTTGAAGGCAATTCCTGACATACAGAAAAGGAAAGTTGATCCTCTACTCCAGACTTGCCAGTGAATTTCCAGATGTGTGAGCTTGGGACTTATACACCCCACCCTCCTCCTCCTCTTTCTCTTCCCTCCTGGGAGGCAGATGTGTGTATTTCCTTTTCAGCTACCTCATACCCTGAGTTTGATAGGGGATTGCTCCTGCTGGGGAACACCCCTGCAAACTTACTGGGATCCCTGTGGGGATGAAAGCTTCTGAACTGGGAGCTAAGTTCACTTCCAGAGACCAACAATACTCAACGTTTGAACTTTAATTCACAGTGGTCAGAGAGTTCACTGTTGGATGTGATAATTTTGGACTTTAACACAAGTTGGTACTGATTACTTACTTTGAGTTGTAATTTAGAAAAAAGTGCTTTGATCTCTAATTTCTCTTGGCAAACCTCATATTGAGAGAGGCACAAAGTTAAATTGGGTACAAATTTTGACAGTTACCCAAGTTTGGGGGATTTTTTTTTTCTAGAATGATTATTATGGATAAGCTAGAAGGACATCATTTGAGATGGAAATACAATGGGTCGTGAACTTTGAACACAAGTTGATTGAGGCTTTGTTCTGACCTATTCAGGCCTCCGTGGGGATAGGGAAACGACTGGATATATCATTGATACCAGAAGCTCCTACAAGAAAGTAAAGTGAATATTATAGAAACAAACAGGGCTATCCCAATTGACTGCTGGCTTCTCCAAGTAGCCATAATTCAAATAGATCTCAGTGATCAAACTAGAAGGGGTAATGGCAACTCTTTTATATACTGCCTAAAATAACATTCTAAAGGCAAGTTTCATAACCCAGGCTCTTGTTGAATTTACAGTCTCCCTGCCTTTTTTTTTTTTTTTTTTTTTTTTTTTTCTTTCTTATACTGGGATTTCAGGCCGTACACCACCATGCC
>NC_034593.1:35184679-35194223 GCF_900095145.1 Mus pahari
GTAGCCATAATTCAAATAGATCTCAGTGATCAAACTAGAAGGGGTAATGGCAACTCTTTTATATACTGCCTAAAATAACATTCTAAAGGCAAGTTCCATAACCCAGTCTCTTGTTGAATTTATAGTTTTCCTTCCTTTTTTTTTTTTTTTTTTTTTTTTTTGATATACTGGGATTTCAGGCCGTACACCACCATGCCTGGCTCTCTTAAGTACATTTTAAATTGATATATGAAATTAGTTCTAAGTATATTTATTTTTAAAAAATTGATAAATGTAAACATGAATATTTCACAATTAAAGACAGTTATGGGTCCATGAGGCTCTGTCTCAAAAAACAACCCCCAACAAGATTATTGTGTTAAATCCTTTTCTGTAGTTGTGATAATGCAGCATGACCAAGGCTATTCTTAGAAGGAGGGTTTACTTGGGGCTTACAGTTTCCCTGAGAGATAGGGGTCCATTACCTCATGGCCTGGAACATGGTAGCAGGCAGGCAAGCAGGCAGGCATGGTGCTGGAGCAGCAGCTAATACTTCACTTTGTGGTCCACACACAGGAGGCACAGAATACACTAGAAATGGCAGGAGGCTTGGGAAACTTCAAAAATCTACCCTTGTGACACAGGTCCTCCAACAGCGCCATACATCTTAATCTTGGTTCTAAAACCCAAGTGTTCGAACATGAGCCTATGGGAGCCATTCTCAGATAAACCACCACAGGCATTTAAAATTGCACTTGATAAAATATAAACCCCATAGAAATTTAACACCATTGTCATTGTCATAGAAATTGTCCTTTTGAATTTCTATTTTGATTTCCCCAAAGAATTTTCCCAGCTTCAATGTATTTTGTTTAGCATTTTTTTCACAATAAACTTTTTTTTTTTAATTTAAAAGTCACAATTTTTAAAGTGTCCTTTAACCATAAGTTCTAAATATCAAACATTTCCTTTTGGTTGAGTTATTATAGTTATTAGTAGCATATGATAGGTCTTACTTATATTGTACATTTTTGCAAATAATCACCAAAGAGATTTTTTTTCATTTTTTTATTAGATATTTTCTTCATTTACAATTCAAATGCGATTCCAAAAGTCCCTTATACCCTCCCCCCTCCCCCCTGCTATCAAAGAGAATTTTATAGGAAATTTGTCTTTCAGGGATTAAAGTTCTCGTCACCCCAATTCAGGTATTTATAGATAAGTATAATTTTGCTTTGTTTTCTGTCTTCAAGACAGTTTGTCTGTGGCTCCCTGGGTGTCCTCTGTAGACTAGGCTAACCTTGGACTCAAGGGCTGCCTCTGCCTCCTGAGATTATAGGTGTAGGCCACCACTGCCCAGCTGACAAATAAAATTTTTGCTAAAATATAAAATAGGAAGCTGTATTGATAGTCAGTGTAGAACTTCAAATGTGAATAAATAATCCTTACTAAATGTATTATTTACAATTGAAAACTCATGATCTAAAAGGTAGAGATGAATAATAAGGTGATAAATGGTTATCATGGTTATTTTCTGTTGCTATAATTCTTCCAAGACCACATTGGGGAGAAAAAGATTTATTTGGCTTACACAGACTCATAAGCCCATTATTGAGGGAAGTCAGGGCAGGAATGCAATCGTGAAAGACCTTTCTTATACCTTCCAGGACCACCTGCCCATGGGTAGCACCACCTATAATGGGCTGAGTCCTTCCACATCAATCAACAATGAAGAAAATGCCTATAGGCCATTTTGAGAGAGGCATTTCCTCAGTTAAGGTGACTCTAGTTTGTGTCCAGTTAACAAAAACTAACCAACCACAGTGGATAACAAGTAAAATTAGACAGCAGTTTGGGTTACAAAAATGAGTGCAGATTTCATGTATTCAGTAATTATGTTTTAAGACATGGTCTGGCTATGTGGCCCAGCATGGCTTTGAACTGGTAATCCTGCCTTAGTCTCCCCAGCACTACAGATGTGCACCGCCTTGCCGAACTTCAGTTGTATTTTCTCAGGAGTATTTCTCCGGGTGGTATGCTTTGTAACACATTAAGCTTCATGCCTTTCTCATCAACACTGCTCTATTGAGATGGAAATGTATGATTATGTTTACATTCTTTCACATCAGACAGAGAGTGTGCTGCTGAGACCAGGGGAGTGAGATTTGGCATTGGAATCTCCCTCAGCAGTGAGCATGCATGCCCTGGCAAAGGTTAGTAATTCCCAGAATGTTGTCCACAAGTCTTAACATGCTCAGACTCTGCAGTAGGTATGTGGAGCATGTGGGTTTGCTCTTTGGATGAAGCAGGGCCCTGCCTCCTTCCACATTCCCTTTTGCTCTTTCATGCACATTCTTTGACATCATCAGGAAGGAGTAAAGGAGATGGTGTTAGACAACATATGACTCCTGTCTTCTCCACAGTACATAAGTACTCAAAAGTACTATGATACAGACCAGAATGTTCTATTTCTTGCACAGTACTTTCCTCTTAGTAGAAAATAGAAATTCAGATAAGGTAAGGAAAACAAAACAAAACAAAACAAAAAAAACACATTTATCATGTTGTGTTTCATCATTTGTTTCTTCTAAGCATTCACTCTTGGAGAATAAGATTCATGATGTAAAACTTACAAGACTTAGGAAGCTCCTGGAACTTACAGGACTCATATAACTTCTTCCTGAATAAATTATTGTTGTGGACAGGAGACTCTTACCAGCTGAGATGCCAACAAGTTCTGTGAGGAGCTCCCAGGATGTAGCTTTTCTCAAATTCTTTTTGAAATGAAAATATATATTCAACACTGCCTTTTGTCTCTATTATTTTATATGAATTTCTTAGATTTTTTTGTATAGATATTTTATACATATATTTGTGACTTATTTTCAGTGTTACTTTCCAAGGGACTATTAATGGATACATACAACCCAAAGATTTAGTTTAGAACAAAGAAAGTCATCCAGTGGCTTTAAGCATTTCTCCAAGATTCATTGTGGCCTAGGTTTCAAAGAGGTGAATGAATATAAGAGTTGCCTCCAGGAATGGAGAAACAGCTAGTGGTCAAGAGAACTTGCTGCTCTTACAGAAGATGGAGATCCATTCTCAGTTCTTATGCAGGGTAGATCACACCTGCCTACAGCTCAAGCTCTGGAGTGTCCAGCCTCCTCCTTTGGCATCCGTGGATATCTGCATGTGCATGCAATCTCCATGCACATAAAATACTCTAAGGAAGACAGGCTTAGCACTCAGATTCTTCCTATAGTGTAAGTTACCTGGCTGGCTAAGCCATCCTGAGAGAAAATATGGCCACCATATGAAAAAAAAAAATAAAAGGTTATCCAGAAAATAGGGGAGTGATTTGACAGACTTATGTGTGCATGGATATCTAATATTTCATTCATTCGTTTATCGATTGCTAAAAATAGATTCTTCTTTCATTCACTATATTCTGACTACAGTTTCCCTTCCCTCTATGCCTCCTATTCCTCCTTACTTCCCCCTTTTCCCAAATCCACCCGTTTCTGTCTTTCATTAGAAAAGACTACTAAGAGATGACAACCAAACGTGACAAAATAAAATATAATAAGATGAAGCAAAAATGATCATACCAAACTTGGCCATGGCAACCCAACAGGAGAGTCCCAAGAGCAGCCAGAGTCAGAGACCCACTTGTTCTCACAGTTGGAGATTTAATAGTTCAAGGAAGTGGATACTTTCAAAGGGACGGACACAAGCTTGTTTCATAAATACCCAGGTCTTTTTTCTTTCTTTCTTTCTTTTTTCGAGACAGGGTTTCTCTGTGTAGCCCTGGCTGTCCTGAAACTCACTCTGTAGACCAGGAAGCTGGCTTCGAACTCAGAAATCCACTTGCTTCTGCCTTCCAAGTGCTGGCATTAAAGGCATGCACTTTTAAGAGTCAAAAACAAAATAAAACAAAACAAAACAAACAAACAACAGAAGTTAAGAGTTTTAAGAAATTAGAACCTTCTTGAACAAATTGCTGCCGACAATTCACATATTTTTTTTTTTAAAGATTTATTTATTATATATAAGTACACTGTAGCTGTCTTCAGACACTCCAGAAGAGGGCGTCAGATCTTGTTATGGATGGTTATGAGCCACCATGTGGTTGCTGGGATTTGAACTCCGGACCTTCGGAAGAGCAGTCAGGTGCTCTTACCCACTGAGCCATCTCACCAGCCCGACAATTCACATATTACACCATCAGAAATTCTGGGTGGCTTTATTGCACAGTTTTGGAATTGAATGTTGAGTTTTCCTGTTTCCTCAAACATCCATCATTACAGTTTGGGTTATTCTTTGACTCTGTGTTTCAACATTTGGTCCCTAGCTAGTAGTATCCTTTTGGGAGATTGTGGAACTTTTAAAAAAATGGTATGGGGCTGAAGGGAAAGTGAGTTTTCTTGGGGGGGGGGGATCAGGCCTTGAAGTTTATTATCCAACCTCATTTCCTATCCCATCTTGTTTCCTGATCTACCTAGATGTGAGCAAGCAGCCTCACACTCCTGCTGACAAGGCTACAAATGGTCCTGCCACCTTACCTACCCTGCCAAGAGGGACTGTATTCCTTGAAACTCTGAATGAGGATGATTCTTTCCTTTCTTTAGTTGTCTTAGCCAGGTATTATATCACAGTGATAAGAAAAGCGGCTGCACAAGCCTCAAGTCTTAGTGGTCTCCAGGATGTTACTCAAATCTGACTGATGAGTTCCGGTCTATTGCTGCCATCCTTGGAGAATCCTTTGGTACTCTCCATTTGAACCATGTTTTAGCTGATGAAGGAGTTAGCTAGGATTGAAGGCAGGCTGGGATCCGGAAGAGAGCCGTGGGCACATGCGGCTGGAGTGGGGGGTCTAGAACAGGAAGGTATAACAGGTTAATAACTAAGAAGAATGCCCTTGATGCTGGAGTAAAGAAATTGAGGTTGTGACTGCTTGGGGTGACAGGCCTCAGATAGTGCTCATGGACTTTGTTCCCGTAAAGTGCCAAGGGAGCCGGCTTCTGGAAGCTTTCCCCGGTGGGGAGGCAGAGTTCATCCTTTGGCTTGCCAGATGGCAGCCAACACTTCACATTCCTTTCTCCTGTGAACTTTCCCTAACCATCTGAGTAATGCCCATACTCCCTCATGAACACAGGGCCTCACCTTTACTAAGCCCGACCTTAGTGCCTGCTGCTCTTCAGCCACACTTGAAGCATGGGACCACCCACCTGTACCCGCCCTATTTCCTCCCAAAATATTATTGACAAGAACTCCCTACCCCATTTCCTATCTCTCCTCCCTCCCTCCCTACTCTCTCTTGCTCACCTCTCTCCCTCCTTCTTCCCCTCTCCCATTCACTATCATCTTACCGTGTGTTTATTTGTTGGCCTGGCAGATACTAAACTTCTGGGCTCAGACAATTGTTTCACCTCGGCTTTTTGAGGAGGTGAGCTTACAGCTGGTATCACTGTGCCTGGCTTGGATTTTCCTTTTAAATGACAAAATATAGAGCATGCATTTTTGCAACAAGCCAGGCAACACCGAATTGTGGAAAGAAAATGTTAAAGCTTGGGCTGGAAAGATGGCTCAGTGGATAAGAGAACTTATTATTACTTTTGTAGAGGACCCAGGTTTGGCCCTGAGCCCCAGCATCAGCCCCTCACAGCTGCTTGTAACTAGCGTTCCAGGGGATGTGATGATGTCCTTTGAACTCTGTGGGTACCCTCCAATACCTGGTGCAATAGGTTCATGCAGGCACATACCCATAAATAAATAAAAAAAAAATAGAGAGACGTTATCTTAAAAGTTAAAGCTTTCTTTTTCTTATTGAGTGGACAGACATATACTATGCTGCTAAAAATATGAATATAGATGCATATATTTTACCAAAATAGAGCCTTGCTATTCAGCTTGAGTTGTGGCCACCATCCCAGCAGAGCAGTGTAGACATTGTCTCAGCTCCTATTGGAAGCCAGGCTCCATGTTTTATCCAATGCATGACTTCCACATGCATAGGGGTCTATGATCCCCAGGGGGGAGCCAAGGAACTGGGAGGTGACAAACCTGCCTAGTGATGTGGAAGCAGCAATCCCATGTGGTCTTTGGCTTCTGAGGCTGAGTGCTGCCTTTGTCTTTTGCTATCTCCTAAATAATACTTCTACTTAAAAAAAAAAAAAAAAAAAAAAAAAAGAAGAGAAAAGAAAAGTGCTTAGTATTTATATGGTTGCAAGAATTTATTCAATCTTTCCCCCTATTTATGAATGTTGAGGTTGCTTTTTGCCACTGCATAAATTGCCTTAATAAGAAGTTCTCTAATGAAAAACAAGGTCAGTGGACATTAAAACAAAACAAATGTTTATTATGTGTGTGTGTGGGGGGGGGGTGCGCATGCTCCAACCCACATGTGAAGATTAAAGAACAACCTGAGGAAGTCGCTTCCCTTCTTCCACAATATATGTCAGGATTGGCAGATAGCATCTTTATGCTGAGCCCTCTCAGTGACCTCCCCCCCCCCATCAACAGATATTTAAATTTTTATTCATTTGTGTTAGGCCAGAGGAAAGCTTCTAGGAGTTGGTTCTCTCTTACTGTGGGTTTCGGGGACCTAACTGAGATCGTCGGGCATATGCAGCAGGTACCTTATCCACTAAGCCATCCATGCTAGTTAGCTTTAATTGTCCACTTGACTATGCTTCGGTCACCTCCAGAATAGAGTCTTAATGAGGAATTATCTAGATAAGCTTGGCCTGTGGGCACATCTGAGGGGAACTGTCTTGGTTGTTAATCGATACAGGAAGAACCAGCCCACTGTGGGCAATGCCACTCTCTAGGTCTGGGACTGTAAGAGTGCAGACACAGAGCTGTGGGAGAGGGAGAGAGGGTCAGAGAGAGGGGGAGGATGGGTGGGAATATTAATTTTGATGAGCCAGATGCCAACCTTTCCTGAACTTGAAGCTTCATTAAGGACTGGAGCAGCTGGCCTGGACTTCCCCGAAGCATGCTTAAGAGCCCTGCTAACTTTCGGCTCAGGCTTTTTGGACCTAACGTCTCGTCTCCTGAGGCATCTGTCCTTCCACGGGAGCTGTTAATTATATCCCACTAGACTAAATCAAAGCCCTCCTGGTCTTGGATCCATTTGTCACTTAAAGTGCACTGTCCTATTTGTGTCCTCTCTCTCTCTTGGCTTGAGGGGCATTCAACATGCTCCTTGCCATTTATGGCGGGCTTTCTGCACCATCTTTAGGCCTGGATCTGTGAGGTTTCTGAGACGAGTTAGAAGGAGGCTATGCCCTTGGTGTACGTGTTCCGATGACAGGTTGGTGTTGGGGAGGCTGTCGGCTGGAGGATGAGTGTGATTCTGTCTTTGATTACAGCAGTGGATAATCCTGGAGAGGTGGTTAGAAGCCTCGGGGACCTCTCCCATAAAGCCAGAGTGACAAGGACACTGCTCTGAGGACACCTTTTGATGGTTCAGGAGAAGTTTGTAGGAGTGAATTTAGATATACCTTCCTTTTTGGGCACACTTCAAGAATGTTTTTAATGAGGTCAAGTCTTCACAAATTACCTTAGTATCCCTTTTGGCAAAACAAAACTCTTTTCATTTGCTGTCAAGTCAGTAGAAGAAGGATACAATTTGTTGGCCATAATGACTGGTATCCTTTTTACGGATTTTACAGAATTTCTGGAATGAACTGCCAGGTTCATTACTGAGATGAGAAACTCTTAGTGGAAATTAAATTTGGGATCATTTTGCCCCAGCCGTGGCTCAGGACCAAGAAACTGACATAGAGAATGTGTCGTTTGGAGATGGGTTGGAGGTCGAATCTAGCCTGTATTTCAGAGGATGTTTCTAAATCTCTGGTTTTAGTTGGCAAATAATAATGGTGTGTGTGTGTGTGTGTGTGTGTGTGTGTATGTGTGTGTGTGTGTGTGCATGTGTGTGTGTGTGTGTACCACATAAATGGTACAACGCGATGAGAAATGCATACATCATAAAATGATTACACCAAACCAAGTACCATGTCCACTGCTTCATATACGTTTTTATAGTGAGAACACTTACAAGCTCATTCTTTCAGTAATTTTGAAATACACAGTTATACTTGACTAAGGTTAATAATAGATGATACTCATTGTTAAGTACAATTTCTTAACTGATACACTATTCATATATAATAAATTTCAAACCTTTTTTCTTCCTGTCTAGCAGAAAGTATACCCACAGTCAGCAACTCCTCACCCCAACCTCTGGTGGCCACTTGTCCGCTCTTGGGTTCTGTAAGTCATTCTTTTTCTTTTTACACTCCACGTATACGTAGACTGTGCAGGCCCTCCCCTGCCCCCCCCCCACTTGGCTCCATTTGCCCAGGTCCTCCAGCTTCATTCATTTTGTCCCAACTGGCAGAACTTTTATTTCATGACCAATAGTATTTTGTTGTATCTATACCACAGTTTCTTATCCATTCATCACTTCATAGGACTTAGGTTGAGCTCATTTCTTCATTGCTGTGATATTGTTGTAATGAATGCAGGAATGCCGATAACTCTTCAACAAATTGATTTCTTCTACTTTGGATAGATACATAGGAGTAGGATTGCTGACTCAAAAGCCATTTCTGTTTTTACTTGTCTGAGGAGCCTCTAGTCAGCTCTGTACCATGGCTATATGACAGAGCAGAGGGAAATATCAGCTTATGGTATTTATCCGATCCTAAGCTATCTATCTTAGGATCGGATAAATCATCCGTAGTTGAACTGAATACATTGAATTGTTTTACACAGGTTGTGGAGCTGCTGACAAAATAGTGGTTTTTTGATGAGTGGCCCCCCTCTCCCATTTTGAGACAGTTTCACATATCCTGGGCTGTTCTCAGTTTGCTGTATAATCAGAAATGACACAGAATTTCTGAACCTTCTGCCTCTACTTCCTGAGTGTTCAGATTACATGTGTCTGCTACCACTCCCAATTTACACGGTGCTAGGAATGAAATCCAGGGCTTCATGCACCCTTCTATTAAATTATATCCCCACTGCCACCCCAACATAGATAATTTGGATGCTAAACAAGGTGTAGCATCATATTAGGAAAGCTAGAACTTAGCACTCTTTATTCACCCTAGCCTAGCTTGCGGTGCAATGAAAATGCCTCTAAATAGTTCTACCAGAAGAATTTTAGTCGTTTGGCATTTCTCCTCTGGAGTGGACATCGTAGCTGCCTTTCACTCAGGCTTTTGGGGAAGGGCACTTCTTCCACGTCCCAGGAAGAGTGGATTGCCTTTGGTTGCCTAGCTTTGTACCTCAGAGATTTCATGTAAAGTATGTGAAAGATGTGTAGTCTTCTCTTGCCTTAACTCTAAACCACCCATGTGATGTCTGTGTGCTCATGTGTAACAGGCTATTTATTTCTCCGCTGGTGATATGAGCCCATTCAAGTCAGATTAGATTTAAGGCATGTTTATTGGGAAGCTGCTCTTAAGCGAGTTCATGGGGAGATGGGAGAGAGAAAGGCGGGCACACAGAGGGAGAAGGAGGAGAGGAAGGGAAAGAGAGGGAGAGAGGGAGAGGG
>NC_034593.1:35194630-35241371 GCF_900095145.1 Mus pahari
AAAAAACCAAAAAAAAAAAAAAAAAAAAAAAAAAAAAACCACCCCAGACCCTTGTCCCAGGGTCTGAAACCAAACCATGTGTACATCTAGGAGGACTGACAAGGACACAGAGATGTAGACCTGGTAACCACGGAAGCACTTGGTGGCAGGAATATCTTTGTTCAGGGCTGCTATAGATACTGGGAGGCAGAAGTGCTGAGGGCATCTACTGGAAAAACCTTGCTTGGCCCTGGGTCATCTCTGAATCTCTTTAATCATTAGTCTAAGGGGTGGGTCTCAGCCTTGTCTGGAATGCTTTCTTACTTAGTTGTAAGCTACACAGTAATTCTATAGAACATGCCATTTCCCTCGCACACAACAACAGCTTTATTTCAATTCTTCATAACCATTTTTTATTGTTTTCCTATAGAAAGACAATCAAATGAGAATTGTAGATAGTTGGTGACCACTTTTTTACTTGACAGAACACTTCTCTGGAGCTTCGCCCCCACCTCCGATACACTTTAGGACGCAGACTTGTTTAGGATGCAACTCCACCAAACAGAAATATTGAGCATAAGAGATTTCTCAGCTCATTTAACAGTGCAGTAAGATATTTTACATTTTCCTCGGTGGCCACATTAACTGTTATTTCTCTAATTTAACTCAGAGCTATCGAGCAGAAAGCAAAGCCTGCACATACAACAATTCATCCAACTATCAATATTAGGTTGTAAAACAGGATAATTATAGTAATACTAATTACATAAAAATGGTGGGATAAATAATATTAGTTTGGGCATGAGACTCATGAATGTTTTAATTCTGGCATCTTCCCTTGGCATCTCTTACTTCAATATCTCTTTAAAAATGTTTTATTTTTAAATTATGTGTCTGTATATGTGTGTAGTTGTGACTATATGCATGTGTGTACAGGAGCCCTCAGAAGCCAGAGGAGGGTGCTGGGTCCTCTGGAGCTGGAGTTACAGGTGGTTATGAACTGCCCAGCTTGGGTGCTAGGAAGTGAATTCAGGTCCTCTATAAAAGCAATTCATTCTCTTAGCCATTAGGTCATCATCTCTCCAGTCCCAGTTGTACTAAAGCTTCCTATTCCTTGCCAGGCATTCTTCTGGGCGTGGGGTTTTAAAGATAAATATGCTTTGGACCTTGTCTTCAAAAGATATCCAGTCCATGTGGAGCGCTATCTGGTAAAGAGCACTGAGCACTTGGCATGGAGACACACTACAGCACCTGAGAGACTGAAACCGGAGGATGAAGGGTTTGAGGCCAGCTTGGGCTACATAGTGAGTTCCAGATTAGCTTGTTCTACAGAGAGATAGAGATAGAGATAGATAGACAGACAGACAGACAGACAGACAGAGACAGAGAGTTGAGGCTGAGTGGAGATGCTGGCTACAGAATCCTGCAGAAGATGATTTCAGACTGTATTTTAGCAAGAAGCCTTGGCATCTGAAGATCATGCTATGGAATTGGGAGCAAAAACCCCAAAGTTGCCCTTTGGCCTTCACGTGAGCATGTATCTGCACACACACACACACACACACACACACACACACAAACACACACACCACTAATAATGAATTAGAAAACAGGATTCTGGATGAGGGTTTAGAGAACTCTGACTCAGATGGTAGATGGTGAATTTTAGAACTAAAACATTCAATTATTATTATTATTATTATTATTATTATTATTATTATTATTATTTTGGTTGTTTTTGCGACAGGGTTTCTCTGTGTAGCCCTGGCTGTCCTGGAACTCACTTTGTAGACCAAGCTGGCCTCGAACTCAGAAATCAGCCTGCCTCTGCCTCCCNAGTGCTGGGATTAAAGGCGTGAGCCACCACGCCCGGCTTTTTTTTTTTTTTTTTTTTTTTTTATTAGATGTAAAGGTTAAATCGGCAGTTAACTTCAATATAAAGAATATTAAATCTCAGACCAAAATACACATGGAATTTCTGTTTTTGATCTGACCTCTTCCTTCCTTCGGTGGCTGGCCTGGGCTTGGTACTCATGGTGATCCTCCTACCCTAGTCCCTGAGTGCTGTGATTACAGATGTGCACCACACCAGGCAAGTGACAATGGAAAACCTTTCAAATGGGAAGAAGTTTCACCTGCAAAGCTGTCATGAGAGGGGTCCTGCCATCCTCGGGGAGTTCCTTGAAAAATAAAAAAAAGAAAGAAACCGGCTCTGATTGTTGGCCCAGATTCCAGGCCTTCCACTCTTAAGCTTTTGGAGGAACAAACAGCTCAGCTTTCCACCCTGCCCTAGGCAGGTCACCCGCCTTTCTTATGCATGGAGATGTCTCTGTTAGAAAGGACCTTGCAGAGACCAGGTGTGTGTCTCAGTAGGGAGCTCGCCTCCTGTGCAGGAAGCCTTGGTTGGATCGACAACATTGCTTAAACCAGATGCTGTACTGCAAGGTACCTGTAATTCTGACCCTTGGGTGGTGGACTGCTAACGTCAGAAGTTCAAGGCCATTCTCTGCCACAAAGTGAGTTTGAGAATGCTCTTCTGTACCCGAGACCCCTCACTGTTGTTTGTTTTAAGACCCCAGAAGTAGGTATCCTTTAGTGAGCTGTGTCACACAGGAAAATGTAGCACAAGATAGCATGAGCTCAGCCATACCTGGCTGAGCACGGCTGTTGGAGGATCTGCAGGCAACAGCATCTGTCTGTCCGGTACAGGACTACAGAGCAGCGAGGCTCTGTCCTTTAGGGAATCTCTGTCTCTACTCTGCTCTGCCATTTCTGTTGCTTAATCATGATTGTCCTCACAGTCACGGGGCTGGAGTCTAGCCCTCTGATATCATAGCCACTCACTTAGCAGGAACCTCGTGACCTCTCGGTGATAAGTCCCCTAAGACAGCAGTCGGGCATTTATGATTCTCACTTATCAAAAAATGTAAAAGACCCAAAAGGTCGTTCCAACTGTGCATTTCTGTCCAAGTGCCGTGCTGTCTTGCAGAGAAGGGGACAATTTCCAGAAGCCCTGGCTTCAGTCCAGGTGTAAACAAAATGGCAGAGCTAAGCCACCCCTAGGAAGTACCCAGGGAGCTGGTCTCCCCTGTCCATCTTGGTTTTAAAGACCCTCAACTGCAACCTTCCTCTCCCTTGATTTCAGGGACTTATTTGGCATATTTTACGTTTTCCAAAATGCCTGGTGCTATTTTAATAGTCATTTATTTTTTATATGCCATAAAGTATTTTTCCATGCTGGGAATACATCAACAATTTCATAGTTTGAAATTGTTTCAAAATAAGAGCTTTTAAAAGAATAAAGATCCTAGCTGGGCATGATGGCACACGCCTTTAATCCCAGCACTTGGGAGGCAGAGGCAGGCGGATTTCTGAGTTCAAGGCCAGCCTGGTCTACAGAGTGAGTTCCAGGACAGCCAGGGCAATAGAGAGAAACCCTGTCTCGGAAAAAAAAAAAACAAAAAAAGAATAAAGATCCTAAAGTTTTATTGAGGCACGAGTGTTAATTTACGTAAATGTAAATTATTACTTATGTAGTTATTGAAATGCTTAGGTCTCCACCACCCCGACTTAGTATTTTTAGTTAAATATATCCATGTGCTGTGTTAACTTTCTGTTACTGTAACAAAATCCTCAGGGGTAAGGTTTATATAAAAAGAAGGAGAGCTTGGGTTGGGGATGTGATTGAGTTGGTCGAGCGCTTGCCTAGAACACACAAGATGCTGGATTCAGTCTCCAAGTACCTTATAAATGAGGGCTGGTGATACACATTGGAATCTTACCCAAAGCTCGGAAGATAGATGCAGGATTCTCAGAAACTCAAGGTTATCCATGAATACATACTGAATTCATATTCATCTTGAGATGCAAGAGACCTTACCCCAAAACAGTTAATACAAATCACTTTTTTCCTGAAATTGTAATTTATTATTTCTGTGACTGAAGGTTTCTGACAAATGATTGTGTCCGATGATAACATCTTCATGAGTAAATGCATTAGTAAACTGACCCAATTGTCTTTAAGCAATACTCTTTTAAACAAATAGTCATGAGGGAATAGCAGGTCATGCATTAGCAAATGCTAGTTTATCACAGGCATATTAAAACAATCATGAAGGAAAAGTACAGTAAAACTTCATGGAAAATTCTATGGCTTGGTAGAATTTCTCTTCTTGGCTAGGCATGTGAGTCTGTGGGAAGGGGCGAGGATGCCTGTGTGCATCCTAGTGCTAGTGCTTCCCACTAGCTACCCACTAGCAGTACATGTTGTAATCCGCTGACTTTTACCAGTTTCAGCTCACAAGTTCAGAACTTGGGCACCATGGTATCAAGCACCTGCTTTTTCTTGGTAGTGCTGGTGATGAAGGGGCTATAATTTACCACCTCAGGTCAAGGATTTGCACACTAAGTTGCAAGACACTAGATGGTCATCATGTGTTGGAGAGCTGGTGGATATTAATAGCCCTTCACACACACACACACACACACACACACACACACACACACACACACACATTGATTCCCTTTTAATCTCGGCCAGTCCAAGAAACAACAATAGACATAATTCAATGACTCTCATCTTCTAGGTTTGTTGGCTTTAGCCAGCTGGTAGGAAGAAAGAATCGAAGAAAGTGTAAGCTTCCAGGCACTTTTAGAGGAGACCAAGTGGTAATCTTGGCCATAGGGCTCTTGAATCACACCACTAGGGCCAGAGTTCACGGTGTTACTGAGGTTAGCTGCTCTTGGAATTGTGTTGATATGGCATTCAGCCAAGAAAGCCCAGGAAATAGGGATCTCTTTCCCCCTGCCCTTTGTCTTTCCAGCAGGGCACTGGCTGGCCACACTCTGTCAGGTGAGTTGTCAAGAGACCAATAGAATCTCCTGTCAATGCAGGATCCACCCCAGCAGGGGAGGGCGTCTGTCCTGGAGCAGAGCAGACACTGCGCAGCTCAGTCGTGTGCCGTGGATTTTCCTTATTCCAGACCTTTTCATCCATCGACCGATGGACCTTGATGCAGGCTCTTATCTCTGTGTGTAAAGGTGAACACTTGCCTGGGCTTGAGTGGGAGAAAGAGTGGTACTTCATTCTTTCTCGGTTGAAAGTTGAAAGTCTTGTCTTACCATGCCACAAATGTCTAAATCTAGTTAAGAGATTCTGCTCTAAGAAATAAAAATCTTGTACTGAATGCTAGTGAATAATAGAGCAAGCACTGGCTCCTTCTCTAGGGGTCTAGAAACAAAGTTTAGGTATTCATTAAAGGGGTTATTTTAAATTTAGGCATGGTCTTAGTTAGGGTTTCATTGCTGTGAACAGACACCATGACCAAGGCAACTTTTACAAAGAACAACATTGAATTGAGGCTGGCTTACAGTTTCAGAGGTTTAGTTCATTATCGTCATGTCAGGAAGCATGGTAGCATCCAGGCAGGCATGGAGCTGGAGAAGGAGCTGAGAGTTCTGCATCTGGATCTTCAAGCAGCAAAAGGGGATTGTGGGCCAGCCACATTGGACATAGCATGAGCATAGGAGAGCTCAAAGCCCCCCCCCCCAATAGCGACACACTTCTTCCAACAAGGCCACACCTACTCCAACAAGGTCACACCTCCTAATTGTGTCATGCCTTATGGTCAAACATTCAAACACACAAGTCTATAGGGGCCATTTCTACTCAAACTACCACAGGCATGTATATGTGTATTCATGTGTGCACAGATACACATGTATGTGGAGGTTAGAGACCAACTTCAGGTGTCATTCCTCACATACTGCCCACCATTCATTTGTTTATATTTGAGATGGGATCTCTCACTGAATCTGAAGCTCCCTGATTTGACTATGCAGGCTAGTCAGTGAGTCCCAGCGATATGCCTGTCTTTGCCTCCACAGTATCGGGATTGTAAGCATGTGCTACACAGCCGGCTTTTTAAAAAAAAATGCCTTCTTTAGTCCAGCCTGGTCTACATAGTGAGTTCCAGGACAGCCAGGGCTATGTAGGGAGAACAATCCCCCCAAACTTATTTTAATAGTGAGTGTATGTGCATGTGTGTATGCGTGCGCGCGCGTGCGCGCGTGCGCGCGCACACACACACACACACACACACACACACACACACGCAAGCGCGTGCCACAGGTTGGGCATATGTGCACAATGAGTGCATGTGTCTGACGAGGCCAGAATCATTGGATCCCCACTGAGATGGAGTTGGAGCAGTTGTGAGCCACCCAGCATGAGTGCTGGAAACCAAACTCAGGTCCTCTGGAAGAGCAGCAAACATTCTTAAACACTGAGCCTTCTCTCTAGCACCTTGCCCCCATCCCCTGACCTGGCTTTCTAAGGTGGGTCCTGGATTTCAAACTCAGGTGCTTGTTCTTGCCTTACTGAGTGAACCATCTCCCCGGTCTTAGCGGCATATTTAGCTACTCTTTGGTTCAGCTCTTCTAGAGGTTTTCAGCGACAGCATAAGTCAGTGGCTCTCTTGACCCCTCCTCCCACCCATTAAATACCTCAAATACTAAATGAAACTTGGAAATGTTAGTAGCAGAACTTTGATGAGGCTTGTGGGGAGATCCGCCAACCCTTCTGCTTACGACCTGTGATGGAATCTGCTCAGAGCAAAGACCCGTTCTCCAGAGCATGTTTGCATGAAACCCTGCTTTGAGACACTTCTCTGAGGTAGGCTGCAAGGCTGAATTACATATCCTTCCACTGAACTGAAAGATGTAAGTAGCTATTTTATTACACAATAGTGAGAAGCTTATCAGCATTAATGGAAATTCCTGTGTGACGGGTTCTCGATGGGCAGCTAAGTCATGGGGAGTTCTGGAATCCTTAGTGGGGCTGCTGAGTCAGCATATCTGGTAGCATATCTATATCAATATGCTATCTCTTCCTGTGTAAACAGAGATCATGTCCTATCATGTCCTCCCCAAGAACAAAGAAAGCCTAGGAGAATATACGGTACCCTGGAAAGGCAGGCCCTGTCTAGAATTACAGAAAGGGAGACAAGAAAGAACTTATATGTTTCACTTGAATTTCTTTCTTGTAATGATAACACATTCATCTATTAGTACAATTGAAACTTTAAAAAAAAAAAAAAAGATTTGTTTATTTTATGTACACGAGCACACTGTAGCTTTCTTCAAACACACCAGAAGAGGGCATCAGATCCTGTTACCGATGGTTGTGAGCCACTGTGTGGTTGGTGGGAATTGAACTCAGGACCTCTGGAAGAGCAGTCAGTGCTCTTAACCACTGAGCCTTCTCTTCAGCCCCAATTGAAACTTTTTAAGTTAACATGGCCAGAGTCCTAAGTTGGGTTCATAATTTCCAGAATATCATGACTACTTAGAAATATCATGACTGGAAGAGACTGAGTTCGAGACTAGCCTGGTCTACAGAGTGAGTTCCAGGATAGCTAGGCTGCATTGAGAAACCCTGTCTCTAAAAAAAAAAAAAAAAATCAGCAACAAAAAACTTGTCTGGAAGTGAAATTAGGGAGGGGTCCTGTTTGGATGAGGGTCAGAGAACATGGGAGAGAGAGCTGAGGGAGGGTAGACCATGATGTATGAAATTGTCACAGAAGAAATCAGAGGTATTACAGTAAAAAATAGTCAACCAGACCCTGAAAACTGGAGTTGAGAGAACACCAAGTGTAAGCCCCTATTTCCAGTTGGGGAACCCGAGGCTACATCACTTGCTGAAGCCCAGGGAAGGGGTTATTGAGGGAGCTCGTCTGTGGATGCTCACGTTTGAGTTCCTTGGGCCGCGTGTTTTGAGATATATCTTAGATAGAACAAATCGTACAGATTTTAAGTGAGTGGTTTGGGGATTTCAGCACAGGGATAAAGCAACCTAACTGGATGGGCCAAAGTCTAAGCAGAGGTCACAGTCAGCATGTCTGCACATTCCTCTGTGCTGGGAGGTTTTAAAATGTTGTCTTTGCCCACTCCGTCATCAACAGGTCCTGTGAAGGTTCTATGCCCCAGTGTAGGGGAATGCCAGGGCCAGGAAGCAGGAGTGGGTGGGTTGGGGAGCAGGGGGAAGAGGGAGGGGATAGGGGATTTTTGGAGAGGAAACTAGGAAAGGGGATAGCATTTGAAATGTAAATAAAGAAAATATCTAATAATAAAAAAGAAAAGATGCACAAACCTAACCAAAAAAATGTTGCCTTTGTTCATTAGTGTGTTGGTAAGAATTCAAGAGCTTGCATCTCCTGCACGATCACACACTTCATAGTTCCCAGAAGAGGCACACCTTAGTGTAGATGTTTCCTTAAAAAACAGAGAATTTCACTAAGTCCTCTGCTTTTATCCTCTACAAACCAATTCCTAATTGCTGAGATGGCTAATTACTGTTCTGTGTTCGCAAACATTAACTCAAGATGCTCTTTAGCCTGACATAATTATTATTACACCACAAAATTATTCTTCAGTCATCTGATGCTCAAATTCCCCAGGCAAATTCATAGTCAAAGCACACATCTTTTCTTTTCTTTTTTCCTTTGGTTTTTTTTGAGGCAGGGTTTCTCTGTATAGCCCTGGCTGTCTTGGAACTCACTCTGTAGACCAGGCTGGCCTTGAACTCAGAAATCCACCTGCCTCTGTCTCCCAAGTGCCAGGACTAAAGCTGTGCACCACCACTGCCTGGCTTTAAAAAAAAAAATTAAAAATGTTTTATTTTTATTTTTATTTATTTCATTTATTCTTTTACATCTTTTCTTTTTTTAACTAAGTAGTTTCTATATAAAAATCTTGGAAGTTTTATAAGAATAAGACATTTATTAAAACCACAGGGAGGTTTGGCTTGCTGGGCTTTAACTGGCCAAAGCTTTCCAGATGACTTGGCAATAATCTAATAGCAGTAGTTCAACTGGTGTCCCTTTGAGCATCTTTCTGTTTTCCTTCTGGGGTGTAGTGAGCCATAGCCATCCAGTGCAACTCATCTGTGCCACCCCTTGACCATCCTTCTCTTTTCCTGCTTTCTTTGTTCCTGGAGTGTAGTGAAAAGTGTCTGTCTGTCTGTCTGCTAATCTGTCTGAGAGCTATTTTTGACAATAATACTGAGATGATGATGGTGATGGTGATGGTGATGATGATGGGCGAGGGTGGTTCTGCACACATGAGCTTGGGAAATGTCCTCTGGCAGGAGCAGCTGTTAGTCCACTCACATTCTGACATCTACAATATAATATGCTCCTTGAGATCTTGTTCTCCAAAAACTCTTCTAAGACTTCAAGGGGATAGTCCCCAAAGCAATAGAGTAATTTTTATAAATGCATTCTCAACAAACTGAGAATAACAAGTGCTCAGTAGTAGAAAGATTAAATAGCGGAGAATTTCCCTAGCGTGAACGATACGTGCTGTTAGTTCGAATCTAGAACATCCTACAGGCCCCATGTATTTTACATGTGGTCAGATGCTTGGTCCCCAGCCTGCAGAGATACTCAGAGTGCTGCAGCCTTTAAGAAGTGATACCTTGGCAGGGCGTGGTGGCACATGCCTTTAATCCCAGCACTTGGGAGGCAGAGGCAGGCGGATTTCTGAGTTCGAGGCCAGCCTGGTCTACAAAGTGAGTTCCAGGACAGCCAGAGCTATACAGAGAAACCCTGTCTCGAAAAACCAAAAAAACAAAAACAAACAAACAAACAAAAAAACAAACAAAAAAAAGAAGTGATACCTTGTAGGAGGTTTTAAGTTGGGTCCAGAAAAGGACATGTCTTTGAAGGGGTTTCGGCTTATTTCTCCTTCTCTTTTTGTGCCTAGCTATGACATAAACCAGCCTAGATGCACCCTTCCATGATTGGTTGCCTTGCTATGTAGTTACAAAAAGGGTGGCTTAGCCTGGTCATGGGCTGACAGTACAAAGCCACAAACCAAACTGAGCCTCACTGTTGTTGTTGTTGTGTGTATTGATGTTGTTGTTGTTGTGTGTGTTGTTGTTGTTTGTTTGTGTGTTGTTGTTGTTTGTTTGTGTGTGTGTGTGTTGCTGTTGTTGTTGTATAGTATTCCTCAGGACAACCATCCACCTTGGTTTTTGAGACACTTCCCTCACTGGGACCTGGGGCTCACTACTAAGGCTAGACTGGCTTAGCAGTCAGTTCCAGAGGTCTACCTGCCTCCCCTCCTGGCACTGGGATTATAAGTGTGTGCTTCCAGCCTAACTTTTCATGGGAACTGAACCCTAGTCCTCATGCTTAAGCAGGTACTTTATGGACTGAGCTTTCTCTTTAGCCCCTTTGTTTTGTGAGACAAGGTCTCATGTATCCCATCTGGCCAGGTCTACCCAATACCTTTGCTAAGTTAGCTTAAATTGTCAAATTGACACAGTCTAGCATCACCTAAGAGGAGAAGCCTCAATTGAAGAATTGCCTGGATCAGATTAGTCTAAGGGAATATGTAAGGGATTGCACTGATTATTAATTTACGAAAAAGGACCGAGTCCACCATGGGTAGCACCATCCCTTAAGCAGGTGGTATTGAGCTGTGTAAAAAAGAGCCAGAGAGCAAGCCAGCTAGCAAACACTGTCCTCTATGCTTCTGCTGTACTCTCTTGTCTGAGTGAGTTCCCTGATCAGAGGTAATGTTGCATGAAATGGCAAGCAGTTTGCCTTCGGCTTCCTCCCTGACTACCCTCGATGATGAACTGTGACGTGGGAGGGTAGGATGGAATTATCCCTCGCCTCCCTAAGCTGTCTTTGGTCAGAGTGCTTTATCATAGAATAAATGAAGCTACTGCTGTTTGGCACACATCTATGCCGACTTGTTCCAGGACAGCAACCTATCTGAAGAACGTAAGATGGGTATTTTCAACTTCAGGTTTGGATTTGTGTGAGGGTTCCTTACAATCGCTCTCAGGTAATGTGTGTCTGGCCAACACAGGAAGTGTGTTTTTCTCAGGGCGTTGCCTGTGGAGGCACAAGCTGTCTTCTGCTCCTCACCAGATCTATTGATGCTTATCACCTGAGTGTGCCACTGTGCAGTCTGAGAGGAGATGAGGGAAGGGCACGTACGCCCACACATTCCTCCTCACATTCTCTCCCTTACCCTCAGTCTTTATCTTGATTAGTATTTAAAGCCACATTTCCCAAGACTCTGTGACATATTCGTCAGGTCCTGAGGCTGTCCCACGGCTGTAGTATCTGTCCACCCCACCACCAAGTCTGTTAGGTTTGTACATCAAGGTAAGTCCTCTTACAGTGCTGCCTGACTCGCTCTCCATTGCTGGATCTAATGTCTTTGTTTTAGACTTCGCAGAGCACTGTCTCCTTTTCCCGGGGCACACGCTAACTCTACTTTCTGCTGCAGTTATTTTCGTGCCTCTCCTAGCCTCGGCCCCAGGTTGGCACGCTTGCCTGGAGGAGGCACGCATTACTGCTCCCACACCCGCAAGTCACAGAGGAGAGGATGAATAGGGGCCTCGATCTGTGTTTGCTCATGAAGCGTGTATTTACTTTCGCCGCTTCCCACTTCTCCCATGCTCCTTGAATACCCAACTGTGTATTTTAAGAAGTCCTCAGCTTCGGCTGCTTAACATCCCGCTACCCCCTGTTAAACATGTTGCTATGTTGCCCCTGAAGTAGGATCAGAAGCTCTTCAGGGTGTCTGTCATTGCTACACTCTCAGAGCAAGTGTTGAGAAAAGTGCTGTTGAGTGAATGTGTTACTTCTTTGCCATGACTTGGATTTCATGTTTTAACTGAGTCGCTGACTGGGGCACGGAGCCAGCTTCCTGTTGTTTTGACAAGAAGGTGTGAGAAGGTCAGTACTTCCTCGGGGACATTCTTCCTCTGACTTGCATTAAGCATAACTCCATGTGTAGTGATGGGAGAGTACATCCTTACTTATATAAAGATTCCCCTGTGCCCAGGCTTACAAAACTGTAAGTGTAACCTGGCAAAATCATCGGTGTTAGGAGCCAAGGGTACTAATTTGTTCAGAAGGTATGTATTTATTCTGCCAAGACGCATAAGAACAAGCATTAATTTAGTGCAGAAGTTTAATGAACAATGGAAGGATCCAAATTCTGAGTAGGTCAATCAAATCTTATGCACTTATTAATTTCTAAGCACACCGAGAAAAGATGTCTAGAAAGATGGCAGAGATACTCAGTACATTTTATGGAGAATATATAAAACACAAAAGTCTACCTTTTACAAAAGTATAATGTTTATGTTCTCAAAATCAGTGAAATGACATTTTTTTTTTATAATGGGACTTTTCTTCAGGATATTAATTGGTCTATTATTAGTGTGTTTGTGTATGAGTGTGTGTTTTTTGCACATGTTCATATGTATGTGTGCCTGTGCATACGAAGGGACATGTACATGTATGCACATATATGCAGAAGTACATGTATATTACATGTACATTATGCATGTTCATGTAGACTTAGGCCAGAAGTCTCTATCAGATGCCTTCCTCTATGTCTCTCCACCTTATTTCTTGAGACAGAGTCTCTTGTTGGATGCAGAGCTCACTTATTTGCCTAAGCTATCTGATCAGGGATCTCCAGAAATCTACCTTTCTCTGTTCTTCCATGGATGTGTACTGTTATGCCCAGTGGGTGCCAGAGATCTGAACTCAGGGCCCCACGCTTGCCTGATGCGTGCTTTCCTGGTTGAGCTGTCTACCTAGGTCTATCATAATTCTTAAAAACATTTTTTTAAAAAAATCTTAAAATAGTTTCAGATTCCCAGAAAAGTTGTAAAGGTAACTCAGAGACTCCCGAACACCCCCACATAGTTTCCCTTAATGTCAGCATCCTTCGTTACTGCGTGCGTTTACAGCAAGTTAGAGGAAAATACTGGTAAAGAATTAGCTTAAAGTGATCATTCTGGTTTCACTAGTTTTCATCCAATTTCCCCGTTTGGCTCCAGATCCCATACAGAACATCACACTATGGTCATGGCTTGATCTGCATGTTGAACTGTGGCAATGTTGGGAAGTGAAACCTTTAGGTGTTTAAGGCATGAAGGCTATAAAGAGACCAATGCCAGTTATCTCTCTTGGGACTGGGTTTGTTCCCTGTTACTTCCTTCTGCCCTCCATCTGTCGTTCTTCCTTTTGTTGCCCTTGCCTTGTGGTGACACAGTATGCAGCCCCCCCCCCCTGTTTCTGGCACCTTCCAGCCTCCACAGCTGTGAATCAACAGGTTAATATTCACCACAAATTGCCCTGTTGAGCAGGTCATGTCTCCACAGCCTTTTCTGGTCCATTTCCCAAACTTTCTTTGTCTTTGATAACTAGTTCCAGGAACTACCAATTGGTGGTTTGCAGAGGACTGTACACTTTAGGTTTCTTCATGTTTCTCTCGTGAGGATATAAGCTTTGGAAAGTAGACCACGGTGATAGGAGTGCCATTCTGACTCCATCATAATCTTATGATGCACGGTCAAGACACTTGAGGAGTACAAGAGCTATTTGGATTTGTTCTGTATGGGAGATTTAAACATTTCCCACAGTTATTTATTCTACCACTTATTGAGAGCAGCATAGACTCTTGAATATTTATTTTACGGTTGGGTTACGATCCAATATTATGTTTCTTATTCTACTACTCAAATTGTTTCAATTTGAGCCACAGAGAGCTCATCCAGTTGGCCCCAGTATCTTCTTGGTATGTTCCCATTGTTTTGTTTGTTTGTTTGTTTGTTCAGAAGTTATTCACTTTCCAATAGTACAAGGATATGAGGATTTCAGATCTGGCTGGATTTGGAAACCAGATGATATAATCAGAGTTCACTCAGCTCTGAATTCCAGCTCTATTTCTTTCTATATTCTGGCTCCTTCGTGGACTCTGCATGTGTGGGTAAAACTGTGGTTCTTCTGTGATGACAAATGGCTGTCATGATCACTCAGGCAAAGATTAACGCTGGGTGTGTAGCCCGTGGTAGCACTGTTCTTTAGCAAACCATGAGTTTTTATCTCCAGCACCCACCAAACCAAACTAAATATGAAAGCAAACCCACAACAAGCCCATGGGAGCAAATGATGCCGTAGAATGGGCAGCTGAGGATAACAAGGTGTATAAGAAATTCAGGCTCATATTACCGTATATGTACATGCCAATGGCATGCTTTCACTTTGATTTTTTTTTTAAAGCATGTTTATATTTGGGAGCTAGGGAGATGGCTCAGCAGCTGAAAACACTGGCTCTTCTCCCAAAGCTCAATTCCCAGCACACACACATATATAACTCTCTGTAGCTCTAGTTCTGGGGGATTTGATGCCCTCTTCTGGCCTTCATGAGCACTAGGCAGACAGTGCACACATGCAGGCAAGACAGTGAGACACATACATTAAAAATCAATGACCTTTAAAAATTGTGTCAGCGTGGAAAGTCTGTATGAGGGTTTGTTCACGTGAATGCAGTACCTCAGAGGTCACAAAAGGGTTTCAGATTTCCTGGAACTGGCTTCTGGCAGTTGTGAGCTTCCCAGTTGGGGTGCTGGGAACCTAAGCACAGTTCTCTGTGAGAACAGTGTGCTAGAGCTGCACCATCTCTCCAGAGATGTTCCCCACACAGTTTAAATACACACACACACACACACACACACACACACACACACACACACACAATATACTTGGTGGTTGATGAGCTTTCTGACTTTCTCTTTCTGGAGTTGTGTTCCTCACATACTTTAGATACACACACACACACACACACACACACACACACACACACACACACACACTATACTTGGTAACCAATGAGCTTTCTGACTTTTTCAGGACCTGTGTCTGTCTACAGCTCTGTAAAGCAACACAGTACAGGGGTGAGGACCCTGAACATGACTGACAGACTCCTGGGGTATCTACCCTACCTCCACTCCTTCCAGCTGTGTCACATCAAGAACCATCCATTACTTCTCTGTTATGTGTCTCTGATGTGTGCAGGAATGCTATAATGCTGATAATAGTAACAGCAACAAGGCCGCAGGGCTGCTATAATAAGAAGAAACATGTATATTGCTTGGTCCAGTGTCTGTCACAGTCATAAGTGCATGATGGATTTCATGGGGACTAATTTCAGTGAGATCCATTTTCAAAAAACAACCAATATTTCCTGATGATGCTCAGGTGTGTGTCCTGGTAAGGGGTGAGGCAGAGAATAGCCTTAGACAGCAAAGGTTACAGGTTACAGACTGTTATATCACATGTTGTAATCACATGAACACATTCCCTGGAGTTTTGTTCAATTCAATTAGTTGCCAATAAATAAAAATTATAGTTTAAGCCACTGTCTTGGGAATATGTGTGTGTGTGTGTGTGTGTGTGTGTGTGTGTGTGTGTGTAATAGTTCTCTTTCTATCCTATCCTGGCTTCTTTTTAAAATACGTGGGGAACATGACTCTGGAGAGTGCATGCATGTGCATGTGCGCACGTGCATGGGGGCGGTCAGAGGCCAACCTGGGTGTTATTCCATTTAAGATTCGGAGACGGAGGCTAAAAGCAAGAAATGACTTAGACAAGTTCTCCAGGACTGCGAGTGGCTAAGCTGGAGAAAGTTCAAAGTCTTCTGCTACACCATGTAGCTTCTGGGACCTTGATAACTACAAAGAGGTGACATCAGAAGGATAGTATGGCTTTTTAGAAGGATCCTAAGTCCTGCGTAAATTGTCCAGCTGGTGCTGTTTCTGAGTTGAGATGGCCCTCTATTAAAAACCAGCTATTTGGAAGCAACAATATCTCCTTATATTTAACCAGAGAAGACAATTACAAAAATGATTTTGCTACAAATTGATCATTCATTTCACTCATGAGCTCAGGCATTGGTGTGATTCCAGGGAGGAGCCCTTTGGGATTATTTTGTGAGATATTTTGCAATAAATATGTCTCGTAGGCCCTTTCTGTCAGTACTTAAGAGAAATGGCACCATGAAGCTATGAAAGGGGCATTTTGTGTACATAGATAAATGGGTGTAATGGACAGTTTCAAAACTGCCATATTCCAGCATATAATGTCTTAGAGATATGTACATATGAATTTAATAGTAGAGATGGTCTTTTACTGCAAATAGTTTTGCTAAGTCCTGTAGGGATATAAATACAATAAGACATATAATAAGACATTAGAGCTTATCACATAGCAGAAAAGGCAGATAGATGCCTTTAATCGCAATTATATAAAATAAAATCCATATAAATAAAACTATTTAGGAACTTCTAAGAAAAGAAAGGAAGAAAGATCAAACCCAGCTTAGAAACGAGAGAATGCTTCCAAGATTCAAGGCAGACCTTGAAGGCTGGCCAGGTTTCAGTAGCTATAGTTGGGTATGAAAGCTGAACAGGCAGAAGAGACACAGAAGCAGACACAGAGGTGAGAAACCCAGGGTGTGTTTAGAAAACACGTAGTAACAAGTCTGGGTCACACTGTGGAGCGCTTTGATTGCCAGTCTCGGAGCCTGCTCTGCTCACTGAGCAAAATGGTGTGTACACTCAAGCTTTTGAGCAGGCAAGGGGCATGAACAGGCTGTTCGTAGGTTGGTGGCTTTTGTAGACTTGATGTGAGATCTTGTTGGAAGAGCCAGTGTCTGCTTGGGGGGGTCAATAGGCCTGGAAGTGAGAGCAGGGACATCGGAGGGTATACTGGGTCTAGTCTTGGAGGTATGGGAATGAGGTAAAAATAACTTTAATGATTTCTGAAGTTCAGTGCTGACATATAATGTAGCTGATTATAGAGGTAGAGGAAAGAAGGAAGATTTGATTTGAGACTTGTCAGGAGATTCAAATGATTGAGGCTGAAGAGTCAAATAGTAGAGTCAAAGGAGAGAGTGTTTAGACCTGGGTTCCCATGCAAAGGTCAACATTTGAGAATTAGTCACACAGGAAATAGACCAACATTTATTATGCATGGTTGTTTCCTGATTCTTAGATAAATTTCTTTATATGACATATAACTACATAATATTACCATGGACCCGAGACCCAGAGAAGTTGACTGTTTATAGATGTTTCCATGGCTCACTCGCCTCGTGACGGCCACTGAGGACCTGCTGTGTGTGAGATCCTGATGTACAATGTAGCAAAAGTTAGGTTGAACCTGAACCCTTAGGACATGAGTAAATGAGGGACAGATTAGATCTAGAGGGAAGGAAACTTGGGCTGAAAAGATGAGGCTCTCATGTTGGAAAAGCCCAAAGAATGTGTGTAAGGTGAAAATGGAGAGATGAAGAGGATGAGGAGAACTTAAGGGAGTTTCCAAAGAGGAGTGCTAGAATGATCTGGGATGTTCTCTCAAACAGCTCAGTACTCTAGAAGGTGATGGAAACTTTAAGAGGTAGGGCCTAGCCATAGCTTTGGGGTTATTGAGATGTTCCTTGAAGAAGATTGCACCTTACTGGTTGCTTCTTCTTGGTGAATGGTCTGTCTTTGTCACATACCCCTCTTCAGATGCCTCACCATAAGTCCAAAGGGACTAGGTCAACAACCACATATTAAAACTGAGCTAAAATATCTCTTTCCTGCTCTTAAGTGACTGAGATGTCTTGTTACAATAAATGAGAACTGGCTAATACAAGGAAAGAAGAGGAAAGTGGAAACAAAGGAACTTCTATCTTGCTAATAGCACCATATGTTCTGGAAACATCTAGGATGTGGGAATCAAGCACAAGTATCTCAATTTGGTGTTGAGTTAATTGGATTGGTTCCAGTAAAGGAGAATGTAGACTAAACATGGTCATTTTAGAGAGTCCAGAGGTTCTGACGAGAGGGAATAGACAGGTGAAGAAATGAAGATATTAGCAGAGCTAGTCTGATAAGGAACAAAAAAGAGACGTAGTGGTCAATAAAATGGGAATACTAAGGGTGCAGGACTCAGCAGAAATGGTGAACTGTGCGACATTGGACCAGTTTGATACAGATGCAACTCAATAGTCTTAATTTTCAGATATAAGACCAAATATGGTATTGGTATGTGAAGATAAAAATCTTTTCTAAGCAGAGACAGAAGGAATGACCATCCAGAGACTGCCCCACCTGGGGATCCATCTCATAAACAACTACCAAACCCAGACACTATTGTAGATGCCAACAAGAGATTGCTGGCAGGAGCCTGATATAGCTCTCTCCTGAGAGGCTCTGCCAGTGCCTGACAAATACTGAAGTGGATGCTAACAGCCATCTATTGAACTGAGCACAGGGTCCCCAATGAAGGAGCTAGAGAAAGGACCCAAGTAGCTGATGGAATTTGCAGACCCCTAGGAAGAACAACAATATGAACTAACCAGTACCCCCAGAGCTCCCTGGGACTAAACCACCAATCAAAGAAAACACATGGTGGGACTCGTGGCTCTAGCTGCATATGTAGCAGAGGATGGCCTAGTTGACCATCAATGGGAAGAGAGGCCCTTGGCCCTGTGAATGTTCTATGCCCCAGTATAGGGGAATGCTAGGGCCAGGAAGTGGAAGTGGGTGGGTTGGTGAGCAGGGGGAGGGGGAAGAGGATAGGGGGATTTTTGGAGGGGAAACTAGGAAAGGGGATAACATTTGAAATATAAATAGAGAAAATATCTAATAAAAATAATGAAAAAAACATTTCATTAAAAAGTAATAATAAAACAAAAAAATGCAAACATGAAAAAAAAATCTTCTCTAAGATGCACTTTAAGTAGAAACTGTTGACCTGTGTTTCTGGGGAAGAGATTGTTCACAAGTATAATTGTCCTTCTTGAGTCGTGGTGCTGAGTGTGTTGGTTGTGGATGTTCCCAAACTTGTTTTTGTTGTTCGTTGCTGAGTTTCTTTACCTCTACACGTCTTGTGTGTCCTCAAACAGCAATTATTATGGTGGTCCTTGCTTCCCCTTCTTCTTGGCACCAGCCCAGTATCCTCAGTGGATGCTCCTTAGATGTTTCCTCCTGGATTCCAGGCCTCTCATGGTGCTATCATCAGGACCAACTGTACCTGCACACTGGCCACCAGACATACCAGCGTTTCCCCAATGATGACGGAAAGGGCTGAGCTCAGAGGGAGACCCAGGGATATTGACATAGGCCTGGGCATAGAGGAAGACAGCCTGGTTCTAAAGCAGCTATGGATGATGCTTCTGGCCTATGGACAACGTGAAAAGATGCTGTTGATAGTGTGGAAAGTGCCTTTGCCTGAAGTGAGGTGAGGTTATTAAAGTTTTTTTGTTTTTATTGTTGTTCTTCATTTGAATTTAAAAAAAAATTCATGTGTGCCTATGTGAATTTGTGTATACTACATATATGTATGTGTCTATGGATGCCAGATCCCCAGGAACTAGAATTATTGGAGGTTGCGAGCTACCTGAAGTGCGTTCTGGGAATTGAACAGGAGTCTTCTGCAAAGGCAGGGAGTGTTTTTAACTCTGAGGACAGCTGATTGTAAATAACACTCTTGGAATGTAATGCAATCAGAGTGATGTGTGGGAAGAAAGCCTAAAGAGCATACATCCACTTCAGAAGGGATGTGTATATGTATGTGTGGATATATGTAGATACCCTCAGATAAGGGGAGTGATGACTAGAGCATGCTTCGATGTGGGTACTGGTGGGAGGAGGCATGAGAGGGAGAGGAGGAGCAGAAGGCCTAGGAATCCCGGGAGTTCCCTGGCGCGCCAGTGAGGTTTCAGTTTGGTTGAGCTCCGAGGTACTTCTAACCCCAGCCTGTACAAGTGCAAGTCAAGTGCATCCTGCCGGGAGAGTGTTATGGGATGGAGCTATTGTACAACGAAGTCTGAGATGTTGATTTTTGGATCAAGTAATTAAAAAAAAAACAATGAGCCCGAAAAGGTCAGGAGAGATGGGTGTGGTATTTTCTTTCCTATTTAAAATAGAACAAACTTCATCATGTATAAGTATTGTTCTAAAAGGCCTGGTGGTTGTGTAAACAATTCTGTGCCCTGTGTGAATAATTCTCACTTTTTGGTAATTTAGCATTCTTCAAAATGCCGTTAAATTTAAAAGTACCCCCTATTTCTCTTGGATACCTGCTACACCAGGATTAATCATCTTGTATGTGCATTATCCAGGTGCATTTTTTATATTAGCTTTTAGGTTATCATACAAAATAACAGGATGCTTCATGATGTCTTCATGCATGTATGCCAGTATAATTTATTTAAATTCCTTCTCCCTTTCTCCACCCCTCCACTCCATTCTGCCCCTCTCCTCTCCAACTGGTTCCTTTTCTTTCCCCACTTATTCCTACATGTATGTTTACACATCTTTTCTATTTCCTCTAGCATTTCTTCCTCCCTCTTACAAACCCCTATCTAGTTTTGTGGCCTATAGACACACACATGTATAATTTCTTATCTAGGGTCCACATATGTGCATTAGTCTTTGTAAGTCTGGGTTATTTTGCTTAACAATTATTTTATTTTTTTTTAATTGGATATTTTCTTTATTTACATTTCAAATGCTATCCCGAAAGTTCCCTATACCCTGCTCCCCTACCCACCACTCCCACTTCTTGACCCTGGTATTCCCCTGTGCTGGGTCATATGAAGTTTGCAAGACCAAGGGGTTTCTCTTCCCAATGATGGCTGATTAGGCCATCTTCTGCTACACATGCAGCTAGAGACACGAACTCAGGGGGTACTGGTTAGTTCATATTGTTGTTCCACTACAGGGTTGCAGCCCCCTTCAGCTCCTTGGGTTCTTTCTCTAGCTCCTCCATTAACAATTATTTTAATTTGAATGATTTCCATTTGCATCCATTTCCCTGCAAATGTCTCGGGCTCTCTCTGCCTCTCTCTGTGTCTCTGTCTCTGTGTGCGTGTCTGTGTGTCTGTGTGTCTGTGTGTCTGTGTGTCTGTGTGTCTGTCTGTCTGTCTGTCTGTCTGTCTGTCTCTCCTACCTTTCTTTATCCATTCCTATGTTGGTTGGTTCTGTCTCTTGGCTGCTGTCAATAGTGCAGCTGGGGAGGAAGCTGCCACAGCAAACCAACTCTTCATACAGCCCTTTCTTTAGAACTGTGGACCTTCTGTGGTTGTCAGTGAACAGGTTGGTGCTCGAGGAGTAGACCACACAGGATCTGGTGATGGACAGAATACCAGCCTCACCTTGTATTTATAGAGTGATCTGAGCAAGGCGCTTAACCTTCCTTAGCTTCAGTCCCTTCTCTGCGATTGGGGATGAAAGCAGCGACATCCCAGAGATTGTGTGCCAGGTTAACAGGAAGGCATTTGGCTTCAGAAAATAGAATGGTGCGAGTTTGCGGTGACCACGATTTTCCTTCTCGGAAAGCTGATAGTACAGTGAGCTTGAGAACATGCGGTCTAGGCTATGTTTACTTTCTCAGCTGACTCTCGGAGATGAACAAAGAACAAAGGCACAGTGCTTACATAAAGGGAAAGGTAGAGGACGGCTTATGGGTCACTGAGAGGTAAACCCACGAGGGGAATTGAAAGACAGGGCATTCTAGGCAGCGCTACTCAACACTCCCCTGCCAAAGACTCCTTGAGCTGCCACACTCCAAGGGCAGCTTTTTGTTTTGCTTTTTACTTACTTATTTTTTAAAGAGACATTGGCTATTTGTGTTCCTTCTCATTATAGAGAAATTAACGGCATCACAGGGCTCAGCTTTTATTGAATCAGATTTTAGGATTAGAGCCCTGGTTTTGCCTTCGAAGGATTCCTCTGCCCTAAAGTCTTTAAGAATAAATGTGATGCAGAGGTCATGACCACTCTAGAGTGACTTCTAACTCTTCGTTTAGGCCCAATCGGCTCGCATCTGTGTATGTCTGGGAATAACAGTAATCTCTAGGATGTAGAAGATGGGGAATTAGAAACTTAGCTTCATTCTTGCTGATTAATTTTTAAAGCAAGACTGTCCTTCTCATAAGATGAAAGGAACAGACTCCTTTCCCAGGTTCCTCCCAAGTGGAAGGTATTTTGCCCCTCAGCTCAGTTACCTTGGAAACTGTAGGTGAAGCAGGTGTCTTTTTGGTTCCTGTAGATCTTTACAGGCTATCTGTTTTTCTTCCAACTATGAAAACCCTGAGCTCCCATCTTTAGACTTTGCCACCTAATCTCTTTCCTAACACTTGGCATCTAAACCTCATTTCTGTCTCCCATCTTTAGTCCACGGCTCTATCATCACTGTGCTGGGCTTATTTCCTTCTTGATTGCTATAATCAACCTGGTCCATTGTCCTCGATCCACCCAACACCCTGCTATTGTAATATCTTGGAATCTTTGTGTTGTAGTAGTTTCTCCTGTCTCATCTCAGGCAGTCACTGCTCTTCCCATGGCCATCCCATGCCATTATTGTCATTGCAGATACTCTCATATCCTTCAAAATCCCTATATTGAAACCATTGTCACACTGTTTTGATAGTATATGATGAGCCTCAGTCTTACTCCCACCCACTTGGAACTATTCGTTGGCCCTTTAAGACACATTGGGGACTAAGTGTCCCTAAAATAGTAGTTCTTATCCTCATATTATGTTGCCGCTTGCTGTCTTGCCCAGGCACGTTCTCCTATATATCTCACCAGGAATGACTGAGCCTCGGATATATGAGGTGTGGAGTGTTTCTTAGGGAAATGGTTCATCATGGAGACCTTCCCAGAAAGTTCAGTAGTTCTCTTGTGCTTTAGCTACATGTGAGAAACCAATGTTGCTATAGAAAATTCATATGATTGTGTTGCCTGGACTTGCCTGGTTTCCTATCTCAATCCCAAACATTGTCCAATCCCACTAGAAGATGGTATTTTTGTCTTTGGCACATCAGTGCCTCTCACTCTCTGCGGAAGTCTCTCTTTCCACATGGCCTCCTTTCATCTCACTTAGACTCCACTAATACTTTCAACCAGCTTGGGGCAGTTTGATAATGAGCCCCTTATCCATCACTAAAGCTGGCTCCCTGGTGTGTGCTTTTCTTTCCTTACACTGGGAGCAATGTTAGTGTGCCTAAGGCCCAACTCTCCCTCCGTAGTATCTTTACTCTGACCCTCCTTTGTTTCCCCAAGATCCCCAGTACTGGAATTATCTTCTTTTATAACTTTCTTCATCACTGAATTATTCATAGCAACATAAGACTTTGTTTTAATTACTAATCATGTCTAAGGATAAACTCTTGTCCTATCTCTTCCATGATCCATTTCTCTCCTCACATAATCTTCAAACTACTTGTTTATACTTCCTGTCCCAATATCTCATCACTTTTCCCCTTTCATAGGCCACCCTGAGTCCACTTAATTTTTTTCATCCATTGCTCCACTAAAATGGTTTTTATTCATATTTCTTGATAGATCCTATACGAGCAGTCAATTTTTGACTTTAATCTCATTCTGTCTCATATTGGGTTGCAAATAAGACTGAGTTTTTCTTTCCTTTTTTAAAAATATAATGAACTATAAAGGTATTATTATTAATAGATAATGAAAGTATATTCACAATTCACTCTAAATTCTTTCATGATATAGTTTTCCATTTTGAAAATTCTCTGAGTTATCTTAAGAGGACTTATTGAACATGTGACTTGTTTTGAAGGGTTTGCTGATGTCTGAATAGAGAAATATTTCCTTCTTTCATGAAGTTCTTTCTTTTCCAAGCCACCGAATTTCCCTCTGAACTATCTTTAACTATCTTTCCAGACATTGGCTGTCCTTTTTACACTTCTCTGGTTCCCATTGTTTACTGATTGATCTTGGATGACCCAACACTAGGGAGTTTACGTTGTCTGATTACATGAGTTTAGATTCTGAGTCACTTCCTAGCAATATGATCTTGGAAATTTAGTACTATTTACTTTTTTGAAAAAACGAGGGGCTAAGGGGTGGTGAGATGGCTCACTAGGTAAAGGTACTTACTGCCAAGCCTGAATTGTCTGGGTTTGAATCCAGGAATCCATATTGTAGAAAGAGAGAACTGACCCTCACTAGTTGTCCTCTGGCCTCCTTGCCCTCCCCCACCTCCACAGCTAAAAGCTAAATGTGAAGAGTTAAGAGACGAGTGAGTGGGGCAGGAGAGGGTCAAGGAGGGGTGAATATGATCCAAGCACATAGTATATGTGTATGAAAATGTCACAACAAAACCCTTCATATGTTTCATGTATGGTAATTTCAAAAATGAAATTCTAATGTTAAAAACAGAAAAGGGAGAGAAAAAATTCATAGCAACTTCTTCCTAGAGATGTTGCAAGGATTGAATAAGTTAATATGATCAAGAGTATTGAATGACTCTTGTTCATAGTACATCTATATTAGTCTATATTAATGATAGCAATTATCACCCATCTACTTTTCCATTTGGGGCTAACGTAGAAGACTTGCCTATTTGGGTTAAGGAACTAAAACAATTGTGGGTGGCCTTTCTCTGCCACATAGATTATGTGTATAGGAGATGATGAGGTCAGAATGTCAAGAAGGACCTGAGGGGCTGTGGAGGTGGGTGTGGGGGATAAAGTGCTTGCTGTTCAAGCTTGAGGACCAGAGTCAGATCCCTAGAACCCACATAAAGCCAGGCAAGCTGGCTATCTACAGTAACTGAACAGGAGAGCCGGACTATGAATTGTGAGCCAGACTGTGAATTGTGAGCTATAAGTTCAGCAAGAGACCTGCCTCAATATAGAGACTAGAAATAGTCAAGGATGACATCCAACATAATATCTGACTTTCACATGCACCCGTATACATACCACACATGTGAACACACATACGCACATACATACCCACACATGTTTAAATAAAAAGAGGTTGGCATTCTAGTCAATAACATTGGTTGGGAACAACAGAATTTACTCCTGGCAGTTCAGTGGAATTAGGTAGAGGTAAGGTTTATTGGAAGATGCTAGAAAGTCCAGGAGTTCCAGAATTGCTGGAAAGCAGGTTTAGTAGTTCACTGTTGTCAGTGAAGCTGAGAACAATGCCTAAGCTCACTGAGAAAGTATTCTAGCAAACTACCATTCTTAGAAGGTATTGTTACCTGATGGGCCCCAAATTCCTAACTTGAAGCCATAATTTATGCCGTTGTGGCCCAAGAAAGGGGCTTCTTCTCCCACTGTTCTTGTCAGTCAACCAGGCTCCTGGTGTGTGGCCATCATGCACTAGTCTTGCTGATTTCCCTGTCCTGGTATTGGTACCCTTCATTCTTTTCCTTAAGTATCATATCCTCATCTCATCAGGACATTCAGGCAGACCATTTCTTGTCCCTTGAGAGTCCCATCCCCCCTCTGTCCTTCTTCTGCGTTATATTCCACTATTGGGTTCCTCCTAGATTCTGCCTTATTTTTTATCTCTCAGCTAGATGTTACTGCATGGCTGGCATTGCAATACGAGCTCCTGGGGCCAGGGACATGTGTGCTCTGTTCACTATTGCTCCCTGTAGCACAGATGAGCAACTGTCAAGGAAATGAATGGGCGAGACAACCCTTATACTCTCAGTCGATATGAGGTTTCCTAAACTTATCTCCGGTATCACACGGTGCCTGGTACTTTAGTATGCCTGGGAGTTTTAAATCTGTATCCACACCAAAGGCCATTATCAACAGGGTAAGAGAAGAAAGTCATTGAATGGATTTTCTCAATGCTGTGATAAACTATTTGGCAAAAGCAACTCCTTGAAGAAAGGGTTTGGTTGACTCCTGGGTTAAGAAGAGATACAGCCCATCATGCTGGGCAGGGGGTGGTGGGGTGATAGTGGTGTTGGTGACAGGAGTGTGAGGTGGCTGGTCACATAGCATCTGCAGTCAGGAAGCAGAGCTAAGCTTCATTGCTTTCTTCTTTTACTCAGTCCAGGATCCTGGTCATGGGACGGTACTGTTCACATTCAGCCTGGGTCTTCCCTCTGAGAGAGTGTTTATTGACACTCTAAGAGGTTGGTTTCCTAGGTTGCTTCAAAGCCAGCCAAATTGACAATAAAAATGAGCAGTCACACATATCATCTATCTGAAAACAAGGAATAGTCTCCAGACTTGTAAAAAATTCCTAAAACTCTATAATATAAAATAAATTCCAACAGGGGCAAGGTCTTGGGGAAACATTTCTGCCAAGAAGATACATAAATGGGCAATAAACCCAGAGAATGAATATCAAACCCACAATAAGATAAACTTCCTGCTTATTGGGAGGCTGGCTGCTTTCAAAAGAATCTGGCAAACAAAAAAGCCAGAAAATAACATGTGTCGGTGAGGCTACAGAGAAATTACAAACTTCTAGCTTTGTTGGGAGGAATCCAAAACTGCACAGCCCAAGAAAAGCTGTCTGTTGCTCCCCCAAATTAAAGATAGACTCTGATCCGGAAATGCCACTTTTAGCAATATTTCCAAAGAAATGAATGTAGAGTCTCAAAGAGATAACGAACATCTATGTCTATGGCAGCCTCATTCACAGTAGCTAATGGGTGGGGACAAAGCCCGGTCCCCACAGATAAGTGAACAGATACACAAAATATGCTGTGTGTGTGTGTGTGTGTATCCATGCATATATGAACTATTCAGCTTTACAAAGAAGCAAAGTTTTGACACATGCTACTACATGAGGCCATCTGGTATGCTGAGTGAGACAATCCAGATACAAATGGCAAATATTGTACTATTCTATCTCCATGAGGTACCTAGGATTGTCAAATTCAAAAATAAAGAAAAATTGATCTTTTTAGGAGCTGAGGAGAGAGGAAAGGGGGATGTACTCCTCAACTGCTACATAGCGACCCTTTTAGAAGATGCAAAAAGTTTTGTGGATAGGCAGTCTGCAACAATAGGAGCATACTGAGCCAGGCAGTGGTGGCGCATGCCTTTAATCCCAGCACTTGGGAGGCAGAGACAGGCAGATTTCTGAGTTCGAGGCCAGCCTGGTCTACAGAGTGAGTTCCAGTACAACCAAGGCTACAGAGAAACCCTGTCTCGAAAACCTAAAAACAAACAAAACAAAACAAAACAAAAAGAGCCTACTCAGTACTGCTGAGTAGGGTGCCTAGAAGTGATAAAAATGAGATGCTTTCTGATTTGTGTACTCTTGCCACGATAAAAATGCAAAATTGAAAAGAAAAACCAAACATTGCCTGTTATACAGAGCTCACAGCTCACTAACAGTAGGATGTGGAGCACAGTGATATCATTTGTTGGAGCTGAGCAGATACATATACAAGTGTGGAACCATGAAAAGCAGCCTGTTTTCTGGTCTAGCTAGGTTCAAACCCCATATCCAACAGATTAATCTGCAAGGGACAGAAGGCCCATTTGCCATGCTCCCAGACATAGGCTCCTGACATAAGGACCCAGCTCTATAATTCTGTGACCATCAGCCACATAGGCTGTCTGGACTCCTCCCCCACAGTTACCTGGCAATAGCCAGGTATGCTCCTCCCCACAGTTACCTGGCAACAACAAGGTAGCCCAGACCACTATAAAAGGGGCTGCTTGGCTCCTCCTCTCTCTCTTGTCTCTCCTTTCTCTCTCTCTCTTAAACTCTTACTCTCTTTCACCCTTCTTCTTCCCCCATCTTCTTCCCTATCTCCACATGGCCATGGCCGCTCTCTACTTCTCTACTCTTCTCCCTCTCTCTGCCTTTCTACAATAAACACCTTGAAACCATGGACCATCTCTTCTCATCAGGATCCTCTAGGCTAGAGCAATGGAGCATGGTTCCCTCTAAAGAGCTGCCATGCATCTAACCTCCCTGTGCTTTAGCCATGGCTGCCAGTCAACCAAAGCCACATGCTGAGCTAGCAGCTTGAGCTAGCTAGACTCTCACCTGCCCGGAAATCACCCAGCACCTTCCCTCATGCCCCTTCTCCCTTCGGCTGCCTCCAGGGCCCCCACTTTGTTCTCAACTCTTCCTCTGTGAGGCCCAGAGACCTCAGAGCCAACTCTCCTGCAGTACCCAGCAGTCTGTGATGCCTGAGAGTCTGAGCTGAGACTGAGCCTTCCCCACTTCCCAGTGGCCTAATGGGGCCCAAAGCCCGTCCTGTGGAGGCTCTGTGGGGTCCCGCGACAGTCTTCCATGCCCAGCCGCCCAGAGCCCCCGAGCTCTGGCGGGATTCAGGTCATCTCTCCCACTCCTTTATTTCCCCACGACCTACGCCCCCCACACAAGGGTGCGTGGAGTGGGTGGAAATGAAGCAGGTTGCCAAAATCCAGTGTAAGCATTATTTTTGTGCTACAGGTCTCATCTTTAACTCCTGCAGTGCTCCTAAAAAACTTAACAGCTTCTCAGGGTTTAAGTCTCCATGTCTTTCAAATTTTGTGGGTAGCCTTTGACTGCCCCCCTTTGCTGCTCTTAAGAGAATTGATATTTTTATATGTTACAGTCTCCGGGCTCCTGCTGAAGGTGAGGTCTTTGTTGTGCATGTATGATAAGAATGACTTCAGCTCATGGCTCACCATCCCTCTCCTGTGACAGGTCCGTCTCACCTAATTGATCTCAGCCACTTCTATTCTTTCTTCTAGCCTGGAGGCACCATAGCTGCCTCACACTTTAAATGGATGGACCATAAAGGCTTTGTTAAGCTGCTCCTATATCCTTTATGTCTCTTCATGTATCAGATTGTAACCCCTCAGAGGAGCAGAGCCGAGCTGTTAATCCACATTCAAGGCTCTAAATTTAGTCAGTGAACACATCAGGTTTATCCTCATGATGACGATGAAGATGAACCTCCATTATTTTGGATGGAACGAACGTTATAGGCTCTTCTTGGAATTTTCTGGATGGTTTCTTCTTTTTCACTTCAGTACCTTATTCCCCCGGAGTGACATGCATAGACATCGAGAGGTAAATGGTCTGAAAACAAATGTACTGTAATACATTCACTGTGGCTACAAAAATAAAACACCCTGAACCGAGTTTTCTTTGCAGTCTTCAAATCCAGATGGTGGTAAAATTTGACATTTCAATTCTGTTTGTGAGATTCATTTTGTTTTTAAATTGGGAAGAACCACAGGGCTAAAAATTGTCTGGAGTACTAGGAAAGCCTGGTGAGGCCTCTTTAGCGATGTTATTAATAAGGCTGTGGTCTTTGTAAGGGAATTTGGAGACAGCAGATAGAGGCTGTAAACAGCCTATGGATATGAATAAGGGCCCTGCTTTCTCGGCCCTCACCTACTGTGACAGGGACAGTGCAAGGAAGAGGAGCAGGGCAAAAAGTGGCTGTTTTGGTGGGCGAATTAAGCCAGTGTTTCAAAACCATAATTCCCTAGTGAGTCTGGAATTTAAAATTTTGCAATAGAATTACAACATTTGCATTTGATAGATGAGTATTCACATTAGTTGCACTGTGTGGACAGATGTTTATAGTTCCTGTTACAAAGTTACTGTTCTCAACAGTCTTTTTATGAAGTACTGAAATTAAGAATCACAGGAAGTCTTTCCACTAAAAGTGGCTATAGTGGAAGACACAACTTAATTAAACTCAAGATCTAGTGGTTCGGAGTGGTTAGAACTAGCTAAGATAATTCCCTTACAAAATACTTTGGTTGACAAGACTTACTCTTGGTTAGGGTGGCCTCTCTATACATTCTTAGAGAAAATCTTAGAAACAAATTGGCAGTTATGGATTGTAATCAGTGTATTGATTACATTTCTTTTGGTTGAAAGGGAAGAAAGCTTGCTCTGTGTGAATTTAAGAAAGGATTATTTACTTCCGTGATTGATCACTCTAACAGGGAGGCTAGCCTGACTGACAGCTCTAACAGGGAGGCTAGCCTGACTGACAGCTCTAACAGGGAGGCTAGCCTGATTGACAGCTCTAACAGGGAGGCTAGTCTGACTGACAACTCTAACAGGGAGGTTAGCCTGACTGACAGCTCTAACAGGGAGGCTAGCCTGACTGACAGCTCTAACAGGGAGGCTAGCCTGACTGACAGCTCTAACAGGGAGGCTAGTCTGACTGACAACTCTAGCAGGGAGGTTAGCCTGATTGACTGTTCTAGCAGGGAGGCTAGCCTGACTGAGAACTCTAACAGGGAGGCTAGTTTGATTGACAGCTCTAAAAGGGAGGCTAACCTGACTGACAGCTCTAACAGGGAGGCTAGCCTGATTGACAGCTCTAACAGGGAGGCTAGCCTGATAGACAGCTCTAACAGGGAGGCTAGTCTGATTGACAGCTCTAACAGGGAGGCTAGTCTGATTGACAGCTCTAACAGGGAGGCTAGCTTGATCGACAGCTCTAACAGGGAGGCTAGTCTGATTGACAACTCTAACAGGGAGGCTAGCTTAACTTTTGTTTGGCACAGGTTCTCTCGCAAAACCTTCAGGTTCATGTCTCACTCCCAAGTTTTCTCTCCAACATAGTGGCTTCTTTCTCAAACAGAGTCTCTTCACGGGTGCAAAAAGGCTGACTTTCAAGGCTTCACAATCCCTAGATGTCAAGTCTGTGGTGTAAGAGATAGTTTCCATATCTAAGGATGAATGAACATTCTGTGTCTGTTGATGGTCCAAATTACATCATGTACTAATCCTTAAATCAATTAACTCAGTAGTTCTCAACCTTCCTAATGCCTTTTAACAGAGTTCCTCATGTTGTGGTTACCCTAGCCATAGAATGATTGTCATTACTTCACAACTGTAATTTTGCTACTACTATGTGTCATAATGTAAATATCTGACATGCAACTCCTAAAGGTTGAGAGCCACTGCTCTAAGCACAAGGGCTGGATCTGCTGATTAATTCAGTCTAGTAGTGACTCACAGTGGAATTAAGAGAGGCTAAGGCAAACCCTGTAGTCTGGCATTGATGGGAAATTAGAAAGACTCGTGTAAACACAGCGACCAAAACAGCAAATATCACGTATGATGTAGCTAATTATGGAACTTGTGAGTTTAACAGAACATTTATTAATATTTAGTGGTTGTTATACACTAGGTCAGGTGATGGTGGCTAAGAAAGGTTGTCTCCTTCCATATGTTCTCAGTGAACACAGTGTGCTTCTCAACTCTCACACTTTTACTACAAAGGCCCGTGATTTCTTTTTGTTATATCTTAGAAGGATACATTAATACCTCCAGGTTCTCACTATGTATCCCCAGCTGGCTCATAACTCATTGTGTAGATCAGACTGACCTTAAACTAATAGAGATCCACCTGCCTCTGCCTCCTGAGTGCTGAGATTAAAGCTGTGCACCCCTACACCTGACCCTCATGTCTGTCTTATGAGATGCATGTATTCTGTGGAGAGCGACTTTTGCAATTTTTCCATCCCTTTTGCTAAGCATATTCTATGTTTAGACCAGGAAGGAAGGAAGGAAGGAAGGAAGGAAGGAAGGAAGGAAGAAAGGAAGGAAGGAAGAGAGAGAGAAAGAGAGAGAGAAAGAGAGAGAGGGAGAAAGAGAGAGAGAGAGAGAGAGAGAGAGAGAGAGAGAGAGAGAGAGAGAAGAAAGAAAGAAAGAAAGAAAGAAAGTCATTTCAGGCATTGGGCTTAAGAAAGCTCCTCTGTGTGGAGGCATTTCACCTGTGTACATGTGTGTGATGGCAGCCATAGCTCCCTCCACTGGGTCTGGTTCTCGGTTCCTTTTGTTTCTTTACATATCTCTTTTCCTCCATAAATGCATCGTGTGTGTGTGTGTGTGTGTGTGTGTGTGTGTGTGTATGATGCCTATGTGTACATATATATAGAAGCCTATGTGCATATATAGAAGCCTATGTGTACACAGGTGATAGTAAAAATATTTAACAAGTGATACAGCATCCTCATCTATCAGAGTGAATATCACTCACAAATGGAGCAGTTTAACTATGCTAGGACACAGAACTAACTATGAGTCCTATAGCCGAGCCCTATATACTAAGAATAAAACATTGTTCCAAGTGAATTTGCAAAGGCTTATTACCCTAACTCTCCCAGTGTGCAAGAATCAGCTGAGTTGTTCTTGAGAAATGACCAATGTTAGAGGAAGACAGTCTATATGTCTTAAGAGAATACACCTCAGTGATGTCAAAGGATGAGGGCGAATCAGTGGAAGGGGAAGAAGAATGCAGGGTGAAGAAGCATTGAGAGCAGGAAGAGATAAGCGAGGCAACTGCACAGATGGAGTTTCTCAGAGTTGCAGAATAAGAGCAGAAAATTCAGCGATGGAGATTTAGTGACAGGTTATGACTTTAACACATTATTTTGGACCAGGCCATTGTATTCTCTTTAGTAGGCTTTGAGTGGCACAAGGATACTGAATATTGCATAGTTGGAATTGAATTCACTAAAAATGAATGACTTAGATTTCCAGGTTGATAAAGGATTATACACCTAAGCAATAGGGATTTTATTTACCTGCTTATAATCTTAGCTGAAGGGGACCGAGTGGCCATGTTTTGTGCCACAAAAAAATGACTTCTACTTTTGTCACTCAAGTAGGAAAAGGTTCCTGGATGTAGGGTTGTAGGACAGGGCAATGCACAGACAAGATTGCAGGTGTTGGGAACAACTAGAGAAGGACTGAAACAGACTGGCAGAAAGCTGTGGCACAGAGAGTTCCTTCTCTAAAGTTGGGTCAAGAGGGATTCTCTGTAGAGGTGATGTATGAAGATCTGGGGAAACCGAGTTCCAGGCAGGGGGCATAAAAAGGGTAATGACTCTAACATAGCCTTAAGCTGCTGGGGAGGAGCTGGTCACCTTGGAGGAGCGGTGCAGTGAAGGGCAACAAGAGCCCTGTGTCACAGAGAGGTGCTTCTTCACAGGAGTGTGGGCTTGTTTCCCAAGTGCGTTAAGGCGCCTTCAGAATTTGAAGTGAACAACCGTCTGATCTGCATAAGCAGAGGCATTCCGTGAGAGAGCACTTCTGAGGGGGAGAAGACAAGAGAGAAGAGTTTTCTCAGGGAGCTATTCCAGAAACTCTTGACCAGGAGATGCTGGAGAGCAGAAGGCAGGGCTGGAATGAAGCAGAAACAGGTTTCAGGAGGAGAGAAGATGCCGGTACAGCGGACAGGCTGAGAGAGCTGAGAAGACGTGGTGTGGAATGCAGAGGTGCCCAGAATCCAGCTGTCTCCGTGTTCCGTGGCTTCCCGTCTCCCCCGAGGACTCTGCACAGTGGATCCTCTGAGGTCCTCACTTCCTTATTGCTCCATTGATTCCTTCATTAAGCCACCCTGTCCTTGAAGTGCTACCTTGAGAGAAGGTTAGTAGAAACTAAACTTAGCTAATGATAATGAGCAGGAGCCAGCGACACACAGCACCGAGCAACTCGCCTTGCTTCTCAAGTAAAGACGGGCATCTTTAACAACAAGGTTCCAACGACTGCAGTGTCACCTGGGTGCACGCTGTGTCTGTGTCAGACACCTCGTGCTCTCTCCCACCTCACACCCTCTTACCCCCATTTCGCCCTGGACATCCCACAGGTGGTACCTCGTTTGAACCGGCTGTTGTAGTCACATGGTGTACTTTTCAGTTTCTGTCTTGAGCTTCTGACACCCCATGTGGGAAACCCATGGGGACCCACTTAGCACTTGAGTATGTGCAGACTTGAAAGTGTGACAGTGTTAATCGGTACTGGAAGAACCTTACCCAGTGGAGGATGGGAGGCAGCGAATAAATGGTCCCCAGTGCTATCTTAGAGGCTGATGATCCAAAGGGGGTACATCCTTTTATGGTTCCATAGAGGGCTCCTACATCAATAATCATGTTTCCAATACTTTCTGGTTTTGTAACCCATCTTTACAAAGAGTTTTCTTCTCTGTTTTCTTGGGTTTACTTCTCAAAGCAAACTAAGTCTGTGTGAGCCCCCAGCCTCTGTCTTCTGGAGGGAGTTCAGGGCAACCTGCTTGCACTCCATATGGACTTACTAATGATGCACATTTAAAAGGCTTCCTCCCCCCCCTTTATTTCTTTTGTCACACCCCATGTTATAAAGCACAGGATTGGAAATACACCTCTGCAATTTTCCTTAGGAAAATCCCCACTACAAGTGAAATGACTAAATTTATGACTGAATAACATACACGGCTTAAAGGCATTTCATATACTCGGGAGCAAACCTTCTTAGGTCTAGACGTTTTATGTGTTTGTGGGAAGACATTAGCTACCAATCTGAGGGACATTCTGAACTTTCCCTTCCAGGGCTGGATGTGTGCCGGGTTTGGCTGACTTCCAGAACTTACCAACACTTCTTGGTGTGACTCAGGTAGAGGTGGATTGACTCCACTGGAGTCCAATCGAACACAGCATGGTGTTTTTGTGGTTTTGACCTATCTCACCACACTTTGAGTCTCCCTAACATTGTAAAGTAAGAATTATGGAGAGATCGTGGTGTCGATAGAATTGAAAGACTCCCGTGTTTTAGATCTGAGGCAGGATTTCTACTCAAGAAAGTTTTCAAAAACTATAAAAGACATTTAGTCTACACTCTAGTGGGTCAAGACCACCAGAAGGATATCTTTTCTTGACAGGAGAAAAGTATACAAGCAGCTGTCTGTGTGCCAGTGACACTGAAGAAAAGTTGTAAGTAGCCCTAGGTCTGTTTCAAAATCACGTTCAGAATCGACCCAGGTTGCTTTTCCCTGAAGTCGCTGTCCTTGAAGAAGGTTACTTCACTTTGACTGCAGTCAAAATAAACTAGCAGTTAGCAACCGAGCAAAGGAAACATTGTTTAGATATTGTATCTCACCGTCTGTTCGGCTGATTGCACCTGCTTACATAAACTTTAGACAGCCCTGCCGCTGTGGTTCCCAGGCAGGCAGCTGACCCATCATAGGTGCTGACTGTGGTCTCCACAAAGGCTTGTTTGGTGGACACCTGGTTAGAACTGTGGTTGTGTCTGTAGAAACCAATGCCCTACCTAACATTTTATTTAATAGCACTTTACCCATTATCTTAACCTGCAATAAAAATGTTGACCCTTGACCTCAGACCAGAATGGACTCTTTATTACACCATTGTTCCTGTGAACAATAAGAGTCTATGTGTGTTGTGTTGATTTAAAACGATTTACTGAAACCTAACCCACTTAAAGAGACCCTATCCCCCTCCCTACTCCTCCACCCCACCCAATCCTTTCCCTCTGAGTGTAAACCTTCAGAATTTGTAGTTCAGAGACAATCATAGGTTTAGCATTGCTTCTAGGAAGCCTGCTAGATGATCAAGGCTGGCATGCAGAACTGTAGCCAGGACGTGAAGGTGGAGCCAGGCGATCGGGGCGTGTGGGGCGGGGGAGGGGAGCTGTGAATATTTGAGAACCTTCTACCCAGGAGAAATTGAACCTTTAGAAACTACAATCAGGCCATAGTGTAGGTTATGAATTAAAAGAGGACTCAATTCATGTTAGAAAGCTGGTGTAGGCATGAGGTAATGATGAGCTAGCTAGCTAGAAGCAGGCATGGAAGGGAGAGGAGATTCAAGGCATTTGAAAAGATACAGAATGTGGAGTACAAAGGAATTGGGAAAGAGTGGTCAGGAAGACAACATTTGTGTTTGCAAGGGTAGAGTTGGGAACTTTATAGACCTGCCTCTTTCCCTCCCTCCCTCCCTCCCTCCCTCCCTCCCTCCCTCCCACTTCTTCCATCCCTTCCTCCCTCCTCTCCTCTCCTTTTCTTTTGTTCTTAGACAAGGTGTTGCTATGTAATCTATATTAGCTCTGATCTCAAAGAATCCCTCCTGCCTTAGTCTCCTGAGTGCTGGGACTACAAACAAGCCCCGCCATGACTAGAATTTGGGACCCCAGCCCCCATCCCCTTTCTTCAGGTACAAAGTTTTGCTTGGCCCAGAGCAGACAATAAATAATAAAATACACACTAAAATAAGGACATTCATATCACCCAAAGCGACCCTGTGTCATTCTAAAACTGATTCTTCAATCGAATGCTTATCCCTACCCAGGACTCAGTGCAGATACTTCCCAATGACAGTGCTGTCCTCTGAGTGCCTGTTTTGGTTTGCTTTCTAACATGCTTCTCTTCCACTCTCTTCTACAAGCAAATCTCCGCCTCCCCAGAGTGCTTTGAGATGATCCATCTGAGGCCTCTCTGTCCTAACAGAGGCCTGTGAGGCTTGTGAACTCTTCCTTCACCTTTGAAATCAGGAGATGAATTATGGAATGCCTAGTTACCCAATTATTTCCTTCATAAAGCCACCAAGAGCAGTGTGCTGAGCTTGGCTCCACGTCCTTTGTTGCTGTGTGGGGACTGGAAGGGTTGCTATGCCCAAAGAAATAAGAGGCCTGGGTTTATACCAGTGAAACTCCTCTCTCAACAGGGAGTTTGGGACTAGAAGGGCAATCTAGAAATTCAAAACAAAGAAGGCTGGAAGAGGTAGGGAAACAAGTATAATAGGGAATTTTAAAATCTCACAGGACATTAATAGTGGGGTGACTTAACTCCATTGTTAGAACAGAGAGGCCTCCGGTCAGATCATCTCTAAGTACTTTCCAACTCTAAGGATATGGTTCTATTCCTGGCTTAAAGAGTATTAAAGATATTTATGAGTGAGTGTGTGTGTGTGTGTGTGTGTGTGTGTGTCTGTGTTCATGCATTCATGTGTGGGAGGTTCACATATGTTTTGTGTGTATGTGTATCTGTGTTCATGTATTCATGTATGGGAGGTAGACATATGTTGTATGTGTGTTTGTGTATTCATGTATGGGAGGTGTGCATATGTTGTGTGTGTATGTGTGTATCTGTGTTCATGTATGGAAGGTACACATATGTTTGCAGTTGCATATACACATAGAGGCCAAAGGATAACCTTGAGGCTTATTCTTCAGGAGAACCGTTTTATTTTTTGAGGACAGGTCTCTCACTGCCCTGGAGCTTGGTTGGCCAGGCTGATTGATCAGGGAACCCTCTAGAGGTTCTGTAGGTTCTAGCCTCTACTGAGATAACAAGAACATGTCATGCCTGTCTCTCGAATCTTTATTTATTTGTTTGTTTGTTTACTGCAGGCATTGGGAACCAAACCTAGGTTCTTGTGCTTGTATGCTTGTATGGCAAGGAGCCATCTCTCTGGGCCCAGTATTATCTGTTCACTCTCTATTCACTATGACTCCCCTCAACTCCCTTCCATGTTTCATAATCGCCCAGCATTCTGTCTGCGTTCACAACTCATGGCTGAGTTCACACCTCATTGGTTAAGACTTGATAATGTAGTGTATTTAAGCGGCTGTACCTGGAATTGCTAGTTTGGTGAGGTTGTAAAAAAGGTACCTAGAAATTTATTAGGAGCTGCCTCAGGCACAAATCATCCGGGCTGCCCTCTGCCACTGTTTATAACCTACATATTTACACCTGCACAGTATTTGCTCTGAGTCATAATGTTCCACTTAGGACCTGATAGCCCCTTTAGATCTAATCCACCCTGCAACTTCCTTTCCTAATGACACATTGACACACAGCCATGTCATAAGCATTGGGAACACCCGAGTGTCTCCTGGTAACATTGTCTTCTTGCTGCTAGGGCCTAAACTTGTTTGGCATAACAGATTTATGGCTGGACCATTGCTATTGTTTGCCTATCTTTTTGTTACATCATTCTCATCTTTGAGAAAACTTGATAAGAAGGTGCAGGATTGTTAAACTTAGATTCCTCTGTGTTTACTACATTTGAGGAGTGCATAATCAAGAGGCAGACATAGCGTCAAGCCAACTGTAGGACTGGCTTACAAATTCTGGGTGAGTACTGGACCAGTGCATGGGGTCCCAAGAGGACTTTCACCTTTAAGTCCCTAAAAAGGGGTGCAATCTTATGAAACTAGCACACAAATGTTTAGAAACACCAGGCACCCAAGGGAACATTACTTCCTTTCCGCTGTGGCTTCAGATGCCTGGCTTACTCTCTGCCATTAAGCTCTCTCACCTGAGTGTTTACTGAACTCCAGTGGGAACTCTGCTGCTAATGAATCCTTCATTCCAATCAGAGGCTGAGACTGTCAACCTCAGAACTCCCTAAGGGGAACTGTTCCACCTGCAGCCGAGCTTCATATAGGACGATGGGGGTAGAAAATCATCTTCACGCACAGCACCAGACTTCAGAATATGCAGACAAATAAAATCTCCTCAACACCGAATGCCTTAAAGGATAACCTTCGTGTAGCCCGACAGCGAGGGCAAGACGTCCAGGCGACGTGCTCGCAACTGGAGCACATTTAACCCTGCTTCAGAGGGTGCTTATTCCATGACCTTGAGCTCTTGAGTGGCACAGACTCAAAGCTTTCTGGGAAGTCTTCAAGGGTCAGTTGTTATGGGATCCAGCAGGCTCTGGGGAAAGAGAGATGTCTGCCTGTTAGACATGCCAAGGTGACTATAAGCTTTTGTCAGCGATGGGATCTTACCATCCAGCTGCCGTGCGCCTGTGGTGGCTTTCTTTAGAATGATACTGGTCAGTACATGGACTTTGGTTCAGATTTCATGCAGTGCCATGATAGGAGTTTCCTGTGGCTTCTCTAGTTTATTTATCCACAAGTTCATTGCCTTTTCCCTCTCAGCCTCAGATCAAATGATGCTCAGTGACCTCAGGAAACAGAGAGGGGCTCATTTGCCTCTGCTGTTCTCTTCCCACCTACTTATTATGCCTGCAGCATTACACTCTGCTTCCTTCGGTCCTGTTAGGACTGTCCTGATTTTGTATGAGTTCTTAGCCCAGGTTCCGTCCCTTCCCAGCCTGTGCTTGAAGTCTGTACTAGCCACCCGTGCACATGGCTTGTTACAGTGTGGGTACCTCAATGGAGTAGCATTGGGTCATTCCATGGAAGTGTAGGTAATAGGAGCATTTCAAGTCACCACTCTTCGCTTCCTTTCAACACAACGCTCAAAGGGATTCCTTAACTTGGACTTTATGAAGATCTCAAATGGAATTGTCAGGACAACTAAACCTGAATTGTCAGAGGACCTCCCCATCCTGGCCTCGGACATTCCCTCAAATCTGATGAGAAGTCACAGCTTGTATTAAAGGAGCATTTATGCCAGCTGCGTGTTCCACAGAGAATTCTTTTCTGGGCATCTAGTCTCTTCTTATTGATTCCAGTGTTGACTTATTCAGTGGCACAGAGTCTGGCCTGGAGGAGCAAGCCTTGTGTCACCTGGTTTCTCTGGGGTGCTTGACCTCTAGTGATGCTCTACCAGGCATGACAATAGACACTTGACACATTTTTTTTTCTCTAAGGAGCTAACATTAACACGTATGTTCCTAGCAGATGGTTAGAAACTCTTGTTACTGAAGAGAGAGAGGAATTTCTGTGCTTTGTTGGTGCCTGTTTCTAAATATCCTCAGGGGCAATGCCCTAAGATGTCCTCAACAACAACATCACACTCCTCCTGGTATTTCTGCCTACACAGTTCCATCTATTTAGGCAGACAAGCACAGGGATTCACATACCATGTACACAACACTTTTTGAACAACGCACCCAGCACCCTTGGACTCCCTGTAGAGGTTTACATGTATGGTCCCAGCTGTAGAGGTTTACATGTATGTTCCCACCTGTAGAGGTTTAGATGTATGGTCCCAGCTGTAGAGGTTTAGATGTTATGGTCCCAGCTGTAGAGGTTTACATGTATGGTCCCAGCTGTAGAGGTTTACATGTATGATCCCAGCTGTAGAGGTTTACATGCATGGTCCCATCTGTAGAGGTTTACATGTATCACACCCTCTGAACAATGAAATAGGTTTCTCCTCCTCCAATGACCATCGACCTTGGATGCTATTCAAATGTATCTCGAATCCATCCTGGTTTAAGAGTAGGAGGGCTAAGCCATCCTCAACTGGTTCTGGGGATGCGTGCAGTGAGGCAAGACAGTGTCCTCAAGTGAACTGTTATGGAGAATCCCCTATTTATCATCATAAGTCTATGGCTAATTGGGTGTGCATATAATTAAAATCACATACATTATGGGAAGGGGCATGTGCCATAGAAAGACGATTGTGTGACCTATCAATCAAAACAGAGGAACACCTTTATTATGTGTCTTAATAGCCAAACTTGTTCTTCTCTCGAATCCCATAAAAGAATGCCCTAGACAGCATCGGGGCCCTTGAGTCCTCCTGTCAGTTCTGACAGTGTCCCCTCTCTGATTGATACCATCACTTCACTCCGAATGAAGCTGCCTGGCTACCTTTGCCCATCCGCGTGAGAAGAGGCCAAAAGCTGTAAGGCCCTGCTTCGGCCTCCCCCACAGGTATCGAGCCCTACCAGTTCATTTTTTGCGCTCTCTCCAAGGATCTGTTCTCAGGGAAGCTTAGCTGAGGTTAGGCTGAGCAGCTACTCACCATGGCTCCCTCCTGATGTTTTCCTTTGAGACATCAGCTCCTACTAGGAAACATGAAGACTTAGCTTTCTCTCACTATTCTCTCAATCCTTCATCCTTCAAATATGCACATACTGGTATGTGAGTGGCATGGCAATCCAGCTACTGCGTGGTCATGATTATGCAAACATTCTTCCAATTATGAGAGCCTCGATAACATCTTCTTCTCCACACTGCTCTTCATCTTCCCTCCAAGTAATAATGTGTAAACAAGTTAGATGGTCACGTGTTTGCTGAGCTTTCTTTGTGCTTACATCAGGAGTAATTGAAAACTGGGGCTTGTGGATCAAACGTAGCTGCTATCTGCTTCTATAAGTAAATTTCGTTGAAGTGCAGCAAAGCTCATGTTTGCAAACTGTCTACACATGCTTTCTCTGTCAGACAGACAAACTAGGTTGTTTGATGAAGATTGATAAACTTAAAATATTTATCTGTCCCTTTACAGGAGAAATTGGCTTTCTTCCAGCTTAGGAAACTCAGCCTCAGCCTCCCCAAATGTTTAGGATTGTCTCACAAGGCCGTCACAGGCAGCTGGCATGCCCTTGTCTTCCTGTCTTGAGGCAATCCCTTTTGGAACAATATGATTTGATTTCTGCCCTTTCAGTTTGCAAAGGATGCCCCTCTTTTACAATTATTTATTTATGTGTGTGTGTGCGCGTGTGCGTGTGAGTGTGTAAGAATCATGCCATAGGTCATGTGGAAGTTAGAGGACAACTTGTAGGAGCTGGTTCTCTCTTTCTAAATTGTGGCCCTGAGTGATTGAGCTCAGGCTGTTAGGTTTGACATCAAGTGCCTTACTTGCTAAGCCATGTCCTAGCACCACGTTTGGCCTTTAGCACAGCTTCCTGACCAGTGTCACCTGTCACCATCCATCTCGGAGGCTCCCTTAGCCCTTTCTTGTAATGGAGACTTTCTCACTTACATCTGATGTCTTATTTTGCCCTATGTTACTCTGTCTTTAGATTTAAATCCCCACTCTCTCTTCCTCCCCACTCCCACCCCGTGTGTGTGTGTGTGTGTGTGTGTGTGTGTGTGTGTGTGTGTTCAAGTGGAGGTCAAAGGGCTACTTGCTGGGGCCAGGCCTTTCTTTTTTGGCTGTGTGGATTATGAGGATTGAACGTGACTCATCAGGCTTAGTGGTAAATGTTTTTACCTGCCAGCCCTGGAATACAAGTTTAGCTTTGTGAAGAAAGATAGGTAGAAAGTTGCATTTTTCAAATAGTGCATGTTGAAGATGTTTATCTTACCTTCAAACTTGACCAACAGTTTGGCTGGGTATAAAATTCTAGGTAGGAAATTTTTTTTCCTTCTACTTTAGAAGCCATTATTCCTTTATGTTCTTGCTTGTAGTATTGTTGCTGAGGTCCGAGACCACTCAGATTTCATGTTTCCTTCTACATGACTCTGAAAACAAGTCTTTTCACAGTTGACTGTTTTTTTTTTTTTCTTGTTTTCTCTTTGTTCTCAGCATTGGGCCATTCCAGCATGCTCTGTCTTGCTGTAGATCTATTTTCATCAATTAGGCCAGGCTTTTGGCAAGCTCTTTTACTCTAGAAATTTATGTCCTTCAATTCTGGGAAATGCTCTTGAATTATGTAATCAATGTTTTCCTCCTGCTGCATGATTTAAAGCAGAACTGCTTAACAAGAAGAACAGATAAAACTAATGAGAGACTTTTTAAAGATATGTACTCCCAGGTTTCAATGCTAGAGTTTCCAATTTGCATATTTTGGTATGGTATGTATATTTTGGTGACATTTCTGTTGCAGTCTTGAGAAACATATCTGGATAGAAGTGACTTTGAATCAACAGTATTAGACTATTATCTAGAAGCATCACGTCATTTGAATAAAAGCAGCTAGAAAAAAATATAGTCTCCAAAAGCAAGCCTCAGCCCAAAGCTTCCTCTGTAACCACCATATTTGTTTGCTACTATGTAAGGGCTCTGGATGCCAATTGGTATCTTACATTCTCGTGGATTGGTTCCTGCTCTGTCAATTCACAAGTGGTGAGCCATATGTCATCCTATAATTGCTCTCAAATACCTCTGATGAGCATTTTGGATGGTAGCTACACAGAAGAAAGACAATCACTCACTGACTTTGAGTCAACTCTAGTGCGTGGTACTGAATTCCATGACTCAAGTGTTTATATTCCTAATGAAAGCAGTCTGAAAGGAAGCATTTACGTATTCTTCTGATTAATTGAGGAGATATAAAACAGAAGTCAGTATTGATTATTAACTCAAATATCCAGAATGATATGTCTTAGCCATTGTTATTTGCAGTCAACTGGGTGACGTTGCAATGATCCTTCTTGATGCTTTGCTTTAAATATCATTTGGGGAGATGACAAAGATAAGCTATTTGCTTTTACTTACCACTGACCCTGGACCCTCATCCATCACCCCTGGCATACATGAAACTGTAACGTATGAAATCATTTATGGCTTCTATTCTGTTCATATGGTCCTCCAGGACAGCAACCTTGCTTTGACCACTTTCGTACTTTCAACTCTTACAACAGCATTTGACATTGTCTGAGCACTCAGCATAAATTTTGTTGAACGAATCTTTATATTTATGTACAATGCTGACTAATACCCAGGACAGCAGTTCTTGGGATGGTGAAAGTTTATTGATTTTTAAAACAGAACATTAGGTTTTTCACACTTCTGAGAGCTGTGGTCTTTTAGATGTCTAGTCATAAGTATTTGTGATCATCTTCTATTTTCAAGCAAAGAAATGGATTTAAGGCTTTGTATTACTTGATTTGAGGGCATTGCTGGTTCCATTCAATAAAAAAGGAATTCACTAAACAGCTGCTATTTTTAGGTCTTTCAAAAATTCTTGTGTATAGAGCATTAATTTAGAAATGAAACAAGTCTGGCATAGATAATGCTAGCAAATTATAAAGGCATGCATTGCTAAGCATTCTACCATCAAAATGTTTTCTCTTAACGGCATAATATTATAAACTCTATTATGTCTTTAAAATAATGCAATTGTTAATTAATTAATTTATGTTTTTTAAATATGGGGGTCTCACATAGCCTAGATTGGCCTGGAACTTAACTATATAGCTGAGAATGATCTTGAACTCCTGATCTTCCCACTTCTACTTCCCAAGTGCTTGGCTTATTGGTGTATGTCACTACACATAGCTCTTTTTTTATTTACTAAAAAATGTTTTACTGTAAAACCAAAGCAGCCTTAGTACACACTACAGACCAGGCTGGCTTCCAACTCACAGAGATCCACCTGCCTTTGCATCCCTAGTGCTGGATTAAATGTGTATGCTGTCATGCGCAGCTCAAATTATTTTTGACTATGGTAAGATGGACACATTGCAAAATTCATAATTTATGCCATTTAAAAACAAATAATTTGGTGGCAATAAGAATGTTCTTGATAATGTGCAATTATCTACGGTATCTATGAGATACCAAGTTCTACCTCCCAACAGCTTTCATCACCCCCAAAAGCAACCAGGAGACATCAGTCCATGACTTTCTATGTTGTATCGGCTTCATCTCCATGGGTTTACATTTCTTGTACTTGTATTTTTCCTATAAGTGGGATGGTAGATACAATGTGGACTTTTGTAATTGGCTTCTTTCATTTAACAAAATGTCTTCAAGGTTCATCTTTGCCGAAGTGGGCATCAGTACCAAAATCCTTTTTGAGGCTGAAGAGCACTAGTGTAATAATATGCACTATATCATATTTTGTTATTCATTTGTTAGCTAATAAATATTTGTGCTCCCCACTTTTGGTTGTGTGAAGCAGGCTGCTGTGAACATAAGTGCACACATATCTGAGGCCCTGTTTTTCTTCTTCTTTTTCTTTATTCCTCTCTCAGACAGTACATCTTGACCACAGCCTCCCCTCCCTCCACTCCTCCCAGGCTCCCCGCCCCATCCCCCTTCTGCCCTAGATCCCCTCCATTTCCCTTAAGAAAAGAGCAGGCCTCCCAGGGATATCAGCATAACAAGACAAAGTGAGACTAGGCATGCACCCTCACATCAAGGCTGGGGGTGATACAACTCTATAGGAGGTAAGGGTTCTAAGAGAAGGCGAAAGAGTTAGAGTCACCCCCACTCCCACTTTTAGCAGTCACACAAAAAGGCCAAGCTAACAACATAACTTAGATGAAGAGAACCTCACATAGATTCACGCAGGCTCCATGATTGCCACTTCAGTCTCTGTGAGCACCTATGAGCCCTGCTTAGCTGGTTCTATGAGCTTGATATCCTGGTGTTCTCAACCCCTCTGGTTCCTACATTTCTTCCTTCCCCTATTCCCAGAGCTCCAAGGGGAGGGACCTGATAGAGATCTCCAATCTGGGCTCTCTTTCCACCTCATGTTTGGCTGTAGGTTTCTGCATCTGCTCCCCTAAACCCTGACCTATAATAGAGCAGAATATCATTGAGAATCATTTCGTTGACTTTCTTTCCATCCTAGGTCTCTGGGCTATCTAGCCTGAGATTCCTGGCCACCTAGGCAGTCAGGCCTGGGTTCCCTCTTGTGCTGTTGGTCTCAAATTAGACTACTGATTGGTTGGCCACTCTCACAAGTTCTGTGCCTTCATTGCCTCGGCACATTTTACAGGGAGGACAGGCTGTAGGTTCTGTAGTTGGGTTGGTGTACCAGTTTAACTACTGGAAAAATGCTTTGCCTAAAGATGGCTGGTTCAGGCTCTGTGTCCCCCATTACTAGGATGACTGGGGTCACCCTCATAGACTCTGGGAGTTTCTACCGAACTAGGTTTCCTACCATGTTGCCTCACCCAGCCTTGATATAAGGGTTCATTTTGTTTTTAAAAATCTATTTTTTAAATCTATGTGTGTTTGCTTGCATGAGCTCATGAGTACACATGAGTACAGAAGCCCACAGAAGCCAGAAGAGGGTGTTTGATCCCCTGGAATTGGAATTAACAGGGTTACAAGACTTCATGTGAGTGCTGAGAAATGAATCCAGATCTTCTAACCAGAGCTACAAGTGCTCCTAACCACTGAGTGGTCTCCCCAGCCCCTGCGTGCCTGCTTTTAGTTTAGTTTTTTTTTCATGAGGGGGTACCTAGGTGTAAGCTGCTGGATCCCAAGGTAATTTTCTGTTAGGCTTTATTGAATAACGAACCAGTGAAGTGATTCACCAGTTCTCATTCCCATTCACAACATAGGACATTTCCAAATACTCTATCTCTCAGTCAACATTCATTTTCTCTCTTAAAAAAATGTCTTCTAGGAGCTGGAGAGATGGCTCAGTGCTTAAGAACACTGACTGCTCTTCTGGAGGACCTGGGTTCAATTCCTGCCACCCACATCGCAGCTCACAACTGTCTGGAAGTCCAAGATCTCACACCCTCACACAGACATACATGCAGGCAAAACACCAGTGCACATAGATAAAAATGAATAAATCACTTACAAAACTGTTTTCTAACCTGTCTGCTTTATTTCTCCCTTTCTCCAAAGATTTATTTATTTTTACTTGCGAGCATGTGTGTGTACCTACATCTCTGTCTAGGTTCCAAGCACATGTAGGTGTCTCAGATGACTGAAGAGTGTCAGAGTCACCAGAACTAGAGTTAGACGAGATTGTGAGCCACATGATGTGGGTGCTGGGAACTGAACCCAGATCCTTTGGAAGGGCAGTGTACTCTTAGCTGCTGGGCACTCTTAGCTGCTGGGCACTCTTAGCTGCTGTGCACTCTCTCTAGACCCTGCTCTTTCTTTTAATTGGCATTTATTATTGGTGAGAATGAATGGACTTCTCTGTGACAATTTTCTCCATGCAAGGACTGCTTCACTGCTCCTGCTCGTCCTCCTTATCCTTCCTTTCTCCCCCCTATCCTCTTCTACCTCACAAATAGTCCTCTTTCTTTTTTTAACGTCTTTTTATTTTTAGTGCTTATTAAAATTCCTTCATTACTATTACTACTACTATTATTAATTGTGTGTGTGTGTGTGTGTGTGTGTGTGTGTGTGTGTGTGAGAGAGAGAGAGAGAGAGAGAGAGAGAGAGAGAGAGAGCATGTGTGCTATGGTGCTATGGTATGTGGAAGTGAGACTGTGTGGACTCAGTTTTCTCCTTCCTCCTAGCGGTGCTTGAATGAGAATGTACCCCATAGACTCATAGGTTTGAATACTTTGTCACCAGGGAGTGGCGATATTTAAAAGAATTAGGAGGTGTGGCCTTATTGGAGGTAGTATGTCACTGGTTTTGAGGTTTCAAAAAGCCCCTTCCAAGCCCAGTGTCTTACTCTCTTCCTGCTGCCTGTGGATCTGGATGTAGAGCCCTCAGCTACCTCTCCAGCACCATGTCTGCCTGCATGCCACCATGCTTCCCATCATGATGAGAAAGGACTAAATCTCCCAAATTGAAAGCCAGCCCCAATTCAATACTTTCCTTTCTAAGAGTTGCTGTGGCCATGGTTGCCACGCCCACTCTAGTGGTGATTCACAACAGGCCTGAAAATCTGGAATGAGTCCTGAGGAAAAGAATCTCAAGGAGATTCAGCCTCCTAGAGTCCTGGCATTTTCAATAATCTATATACACGAACCCTATCCGCATGCTAGTATGATATATGCTCTCTTTCAATATTATTAATGCCTTTAAAGATTAAACTTTTACCATAGGTG
>NC_034593.1:35241581-35243377 GCF_900095145.1 Mus pahari
TAGTGCGGAACCCCCTGGTGCTAGCTTTCACAAGGCTCAAAGGAGTAGCACAATTGTGACTAGGGTGTGAAATCCTTACCTGTCTTTAGCTGACCCTAGGCAGAACTNCTTTATCTTAACTGTAAACATTACCTGGCTCCTGTAAGTCCCTTTGAAGTCATTCCTCTGTTTTGTGTCAAGTAACTTCAATGTACTTTGCATACTGTGACATCCTACCCCTTTGTTCTCTATACTTTAGAACACTGGTGTTTACTTTATGAGAATACATTCAGTTTTACACCCTCTCTTGTGTGGACTGTCTGTCACTCATCCACTGAATCCTCGCTCACCTGTAACCAAGAGACCAGTTCCCCACAGATTGGGGACCCAAAGTGAGGTCCAGTCTGTGGCACATGGTGACTTCACAGCATAGAATACTGACAAAGATATGGGGATCAAACTCAAGTCCATTAGGTTTGTGGCCAAGCACTTCTACCCACCTTGCCATCTGGCCAACCCTCTCTATTTTTCAATCTAGATTCTTGATCTAGACACTTACACATGATTTTAATCTTCAGTGTAAATTCTTACCTCTCTGTTGGGCATATTTATAACATTATATTGTTATTTTTTCATACCACTTACGTTTTGGTTGCATATTTTGTGAGACAGTTTGGACTTCTGACTCACTTATCACCTCAGTGCTGTGTGTGATTTCTGGTTAGTTAAGTGGTTGTCTATTGTTGTGTCATTGGGTATCTGTGGACGAGTCAGCCGGCTCACTGCTGCTGATCATGATGGACAGTTTTCTTCTTCTCGGGGAATATTTACAGGTTTATAGCTGCAGTGGAGACTGTTCTTGAAGATGTTCTTTCTATTTTTTTCAACATCCAGATAACTCTATGCTGGCAAATATAAGGTGAATGGTCACTCTTTCTGTTTTGATGTCAGAAAGAATCATTTGTAGGAAAGGTTCTGTTGCTCAAAGGAAGCAGTGACTTCCTTCATTGGAAAAGGATCGCAGGCCACAGTGTGATGGCAGGTCTGAGTCTTTCTCTGTCTCTTTCGTGTTATCAGTTTCTTCTCCAAAAGACAAGCTTGCAGCATAAGACACTTGAGTGAAGAGCGGCCCAAGGCAGCAGTGTTGAAACATATTGTTTTGCTTAGTCTTAAGACCTTGACCTAAACTCCAGAATAAATATTTAAAGAGGATGAAGGGTTTGAGGCCAGCTTGGGCTACATAGTGAGTTCCAGATTAGCTTGTTCTACAGAGAGTTTCTCAAAGCACACATTGTACTCCACACAATAATAGTGGGAGACTTCAACACCCCACTCTCATCAATGGACAGATCCTGGAAACCGAAACTAAACAGAGACACATTGAAACTAAAAGAAGTTATGAAAGAAATGGATTTAACAGATATCTACAGAACATTTTATCCAAAAACAAAAGGATATACCTTTTTCTTAGCACCTCATGGGGTACCTTCTCCAAAACTGACCATATAATTGGTCACAAAATAGACCTCAACAGATAAAAAAAATATTGAAATTACCCATGCACCTTATCAGATCACCACAGACTAAGGGTGATATTCAATAACAACATACATAATAGGAAACCAACTGTCTTAGTCAGGGTTTCTATTCCTGCACAAACGTCATGACCAAGAAGCAAGTTGGGGAGGAAAGGGTTTATTTGGCTTACATTTCACCAAACTGCTGTTGATCACCAAAGGATGCAGGACTGGAACTCAAGCAGGTCAGAAAGCAGGAGCTGATGCAGAGGCCATGGAGGGATGTTATTTACTGGCTTG
>NC_034593.1:35248510-35267420 GCF_900095145.1 Mus pahari
AAAAAAAAGAAAAAAAAGAAAGAAAATAAAAACTTCATAGGGAATAAAAGACAAAGAAAACCTACAATATCTTAATAAAAACCGGTAAGCCTAAGCTTTTAAAAGAGCATTGTACAATCAGACTGGGCTCCAGAGAGTGATATCAACTCGAATCATGCAGAAGAGAAGCAGGGCTATTTATTGCAGTGAACTAAAATATTTCAAAAGCCCAGACAATTCAGAGGAATCTCTAATGGTTATCACTAAAGGAGCTGGGGTTCTGTATTGACCTGCAGCTCAACAGTAACTGTGCCGTGCCTTAATGCTGGGTGGCCCCATGAGGCAAGAATGCAGGGTGGTGGAGATTCGATGGGAAGAGAGGAATGTAAACCAAGATGAGCTGTTCAAGCCTGCACGAAGATCTGAAGCAGACAGGAGGAACAAGAGAAGGAAGCCCCGTAATCTCAGTGATGGTACAGCAGAGGACATCAGCAGATGACACACAGTGAGCTTCGAAGTAAACTCACACAAGAGTCAGTAGACGAGGCCTCTCTGGATAGTTAGTGTCATGGCTAAGAAGTAGAGGCGTGACAGAGAACCTCCCCACCCCCACCCTTACCCCCAGTGGGCAGTGGCTAATACAGAGACTCACAGCTGGTCAAAGTGCTGACAGTAAGTGACTGAGTGTTGTGGGGTATTGGCCAGAGAAGACTGATTTGACATGGGTTTAAGCCAGCAGAAAGTCTTTATTAGCCGGCCAGTGACTACACTGGGCTCTGGATCCCATTGTAGCCCTGAGCCCATCTCAGGATGAGCTTTCAAGCACAAACAAAAAGTGTTCTGGGTTGACATACTTCAGTTAACAAGAACAGTTAGCCAGAGGCAGAACTACAGAAGCTAAAAAGCCAGGTTGGTACGTCTTGCAACTTTCCAAGGAATGTATGGACTTTGATGGATTAAGCCTCTGTTTTAGTGTTGGCAGGTAGGGCTGTCTTCATACTGAGTTTTACAGCTTGAATAGCTTTTCCCTCACAGAGTCAGCTGCGCTAAGGTCTAAATGCCTATTAAGGTCTGGGGGCCTTATTACACTGAGAGTGCTCAGCTCCAAATGAGACATCTATTTCAACCCCCCCCCCCCCTTTCCCAAGGCTCAGAACATCACGGAAGAGGGGGCAGAAAGGATGTAGGAGTTGAAGGAAGAAGAGGTGTGCTGTGAAATGCTGTCCTCTGGACACAACAGGACCAATGCACTCGTGAACTCATGGCAACTGTGGCTGCTACTACAGGATCTTCGCAGACTTAAGCCGGTCAACGGAACAGTATGGAGGGGGAGGGTCTCACAAGCTCCCACCACCACCACTGAGGAGTTATTTACATGTGATGGCTGCTAGTGGGAAAGAGTTATTTCTCTTTGAGGGTGTGGCCCATTCCCTGGCAGATGTCACCACACCAGTGTGCATACCAGCAACACTGATTATATTAATTGGGCTAGTTAGAGAGAAGGGGAGGGGCAAAGGGAGGGGGAGGGGGAGAGGAAGAATAGTCTAAGTGGTCTCAGATACATTTTTAATCCTAGCACTTAGGAGGCAGGCGCAGGAGGATCGTTTTTGAGTTCTAGGCCAGTCTAGTCTACATAATGAGTTTTAGGATCGCCATAGCTACATAGAAAGACTCTGTCTCAAAAAAGGGGGGGCATGAAGCTGGGAGGGGGATTGTTAAGAGGTCCCTAGGGGGGATTGGAACAGGGGGGTTCTTAGCTGCCTCAAAGGGCTCCCAGCATCCATAATTGACTTTGTGTGAGGAAGAAATCACTATTATATTGGGCTACTGAGGTCCAGCTTATCCTGTGGCATAGCATTGTCCTCTCTGGCCAACACCCAGGGCTGATTTCAGCCTTACAAGTCACTCCTAGGGCGTCACAGAAAATAAGAATACGGAAGAAATGGAGGATGCAGCAGCAATGGCTTTGGGGCTCCTGAGGAGCTCTGGAGTGTCTGCAGATCAAATACTTGAGCTCTCAGATACTGTTTTAAAATCAGCCTGGGTCTTTCCTCTACATGTTTGCAGTTTCTTTAAATTTGCAAAAATGGGGTGCTTATTACCCTCGTAATAGAATATTGTGAAAATTAAGAGCTGCCATATGTAAAATGTCTAGACCATCGCCTAGCACGGAGCAGCGCCAGAACCATCCTGGGAGAGAATCAGAAATTATATCCCATAATTAACTTCGTAAATTTCTGATGTGAGTCACAGATGGGTGTTATTTACATTGGTGACATCGAGTGATTTAAAAATTCCTAGTTAAGAACTGAACTCTCTACATTTCACTGCCGTAGCCTCTGACCGACAGTCTCTGCCCAGGTTGACGCTCAGGAAATGAGAGTTATTGTTATTCCACTGTTGTCCTTTCAGAGGATGTAAGAGCAGAATTGCGCCTGTGGGCACCCCTTAGTCTCCAGGTTAGCCCGGGGCGGCTGGTGCTACACGGCTGTGGCTGTTAGCTGGGTGGTGGTGTGCAATGGATTGGATGCACGCCAGCGTGATTTGTTCCAAAGACCAGAAGAGCTGGATGCAGCCATAGGCTTAATGACTGTGCTCTAAACGTGCTTACCCTCAATTGCTGCTCTCTATAAACAATCACAGGAAGTGTTGGATGTGGGTGGGAAAGGGAATTCCCAAGACCCCAGTTCAAGCTTCCACCCTTCCCAGATTCTTGCTGCTTGGTAACAATGGGAGCTCTAAAGAAAGTTCGATTTCCCAACTTTTGAAAGGAGTACTTTGGACTAACAGGCACTTTCTCTAACCTAGTGTTTGTTAACACACACACACACACACACACACACACACACACACACACACCACGCTTAAGGGTCATTTTCCTAACTTTTTGTTACCAAAACATAACAGAAGGCTCACATGGCTCGATCTTTTTGTACAAGAATGAATTTGAAAGTATGGGTGGTGCCTTAAAAGCATTTAGGGTTCTTGAGCTATTTTTGCCTTAACAACTAACTTCTAAGGAAAGTGCATATGTATGTTATTTGGGGGAGGGGATACTCTTTTCTTAAAGCTAGATTTATTGGCACATAATTTGGATAATGTGCACGTTAGCCATTTACACTATTTAATTCAATAACTATTAGGATAGACTATGCAGTTTTCATATAGAAAAAAAGCATCATAGAATCTTCCTCCTTTATTATCATCTTTATCCTCTTCCACGCAAGTATCAGGAGGATGCCATCTCCCTATGCTACACATACAAATTCTCATATATCCATATGTCTCACCTCATTTCTGCTCTCGTGCCTCCCTTCCTCCTCTGCTATATCTCTCCGCTCTTTAATACACAAATCAACTGGGACTTGTCTACTTCTCCATTTTCTCTTTACTTGCCTGATATTTGGATTCGGAACATCAAAGGAAAATTCTTACACAACCCAGACCAGAGGGAGATTTCTCCCCTTGACATAATCAGGGTATGAAGTGGTGGGCGGAGAAAAGTCTGTGGGCCTGGACACAGCAGTCTTCCCTTCCAGGGCTTACTCTCCTCTTGCCTTATTCTCTACAGCTCGGTCAGCTCTGGAAGTGCATGTTGCTTCTGAGGAAGGCCCAAGTGTCTCAGGGGACAAACTGGAATTAATTTCGAGCAGATTGACACAGATTCCACACATCTCATTTGAGCTGCGAAACAGTTTTCACTTGCCTTCTTTTTCAGTCCTATTTAAGGCAAATGCAGCTCTCGGTGGCATCTCTGGGGTAGTGTGGGCGTGTGTGCACTGGCGGGCCTGTCCCTGCCTGCAGCAGCAGGCTGTTGCCTGATAAGCCACACCAGACCTCAGAGCTCCTGGGAGGTCACTGCCACATGGTATAAAAAGCTCTCTCTGACCCAGTTCTTCAGTGTGTTGTGCTGTTTTACTCAGTCTTATTCTGATGGAAATCAATTAAGGAATAAATAGTTATTAAACATCTGGTATATTCAAAATATGCCTTAATATTCTGTGTAATGATTGATCCTTAGCCCCATGTAATTTAAAACAAAAGTCTGGAAACACAAGCAACTTGACATTACCATACTAGAACTATATAGAAATATAAGTTCTAGGATCAATGGAAATTTCAAAGGAGAAAATACCTTCACAACCCCTTGATTAATACATTATATGTTGCACACTGTAATTTTTGTAATATGGAGAAACATGAAGAAGATAATTCAGAGGGCGATAGGTTCTGCTTCTTAGAAATGACTTTTGCTGACATTTTGATCAACATTTTTAAAGACATCTTGCTATATATACATATCATATATTATAATGCAATTTTTTACATTATATGATAATATACTTACTATTTGTAACCTGCCCCCAGTCTCCAACTCAGCTTTATGATAGGAACTGTTTTCCTTATCAGTAAATGTAGATTGATATTATATTTAATTATAGTAGAATATTTCACTGTATCGCCATCATATTTCGCTAGTCCCCTGTTGGTAGACATTTAAATGATTCCATTATTTAAATGCTTTATACAGCCATTGCTTATATGACCATGATGCTATCGGTTTTCCTTAGATAGAAGAAAAGGGACATTTAAACGTTGAGTGCACATGGCTGTCCATCCCGCAGAGCCCGACCCCCTTGTGTTAGACATTGCTGGTGTTCTGACCTGTCTTCTAGATCCACTTGGAAGCACATGGGATGCAACCAGCCTGTGGTTCTGTGCATCTCTACCAAGGATATTCAAATATTCAACAGCTGTGGAGCCTAGCTGTGGGTAGTAAGATGGACGTTGATGAATCCCTCATTAACAGGAGACAGGGATTGGTGGGTAACTACCCCAGTACATTGGCCCATCAAGGGATTATTGTAAGTAGTGTTTTGTATTGAACCTGGAGGATTTAGCCCCACTGTGGATAGTAGTCTCCTTATGTGGGCTCCCTTTCCCCTCCCCCTTCTTTCTTTTCTTTTCTTTTTTTTTTTTTTTTAAAGATTTATTTATTATATGTAAGTACACTGTAGCTGACTTCAGACACTCTGTGAAAAGGGCATCAGATTTCTTTACGGATGGTTGTGAGCCACCATATGGTTGCTGGGATTTGAACTCATGACCTTCGGAAAAGCAGTCAGTGCTCTTACCCGCTGAGCCATCTCACCAGCCCTCCCCTCCCCCTTCTCACTGGTCAACTTTGCCCTCCCTACACCCCCATGCTGGGCTGGAATTTCTAAGATCTTTCCTCAGATCCTCAGGCTCAGCATCTGCTTTTGGTGGAACCCAACGGAAGGCAAACTTTATGAGACAAATGCAAAACGTAGGCAGCAGTGTGCCTTGCCCAAGGTGTCCTCATCTTCATGCCCGGAGTCTGTAAAAACTTTCTGTTAACATGGCAAAAGGGACTTTGTGGATGTTGTCAAATATGCAATCATGCATTAAGGATCTTGAACTGGAGCCAGGTGTGGTGGCCATGCCTTTAATCCCAGCACTCGGGAGGCAGAGGCAGAGGCAGAGGCAGAGGCAGAGGCAGAGGCAGAGGCAGAGGCAGAGGCAGAGGCAGAGGCAGNAGAGGCAGAGGCAGAGGCAGAGGCAGAGGCAGGTGAATTTCTGAGTTCAAGGCCAGCCTAGTCTACAAAATTGTGGGAAGTGGGTGTGGCCACGGCAGCCAAGACAGTGCCCTGGTTCATTGCTAAGCCCCTGTGATCCCTACTTACCAAGAACCTGAGCCTGCGCACTTGTAAGATCCTGTGCTGCGCCTGATGAGTTACTGGCCTATCACCGCGAGCCCTGCCTGCATGCATGGCTTGTGTTCAGAGCGTGCTGAATGCTGATTGGATCCAGGAGAGGGGGGAGGGATAAGAGGCAGAGGACTGACAGAAAGTTGTTGGAGAAACCTTTCTTGAAGTTCATGTGGTTTCCCCCCCCCCCCCATCTCTGCTGGTCGGAGTGTGGGGTTGCGGCACAAAGTGAGTTCCAGGACAGTCAGGGCTACACAGAGAAACCCTGTCTCGAAAAACCAAAAAACCAAAAAACCAAAAAAAAAAAAAAAAAAAAGAATCTTGAACTGGAGAGCTGGTGAGATGATCCAGAAGGTGAAGATGCTGGCCACCAAGCTTGTCAACCTGATGTGGATCCCCAGGACCAACGTGATAGAAGGGGACAACCGGCTCTCACAAGTTGTCCTCTGACCTCCGCAAATTCATTGTAGTATGTGCATGGGCTTTTTTCCCCTGCACCTGTGTGAGCAAACACACAAACACATACTTGTATACATGCACACATGCATGCATACACTGAATAAATAGAGTTAATATTTAGCTAGTAATCTCCAAATAACCACAAATGTCCTTGACAACTAAAGAGAGAAGCAGAAGAGAGGCAGAAAGAATGGTTAACGGTCACAGAGAAGCAGGGTGGTGTCTGAAGGTGGAAAGGGTCCGTGACCCAAAGAGAGTGAGTGGTCGCTAGACTCGAGAGGAGACAAGAAACCAGCTCTCTCCTACACACAGCCTCGGTAGGGACCAGGGAGTGTCCTGAGACCTCAAGTTTACTTCATTACCCTCTTGACTGTGTTTCTAGCCTACAGCATTGCACTAACTTTGTGGTAACTTATTACAGCAGCAATAAACTGGAATATAGAATGTTAAAGACAGGAAGGTGGCTGGTGCTAGACCATCACATGGCTGTGTGCATTATTCCAAAAGCTGGGCTTGAGCAAGGCAGGCTGAGAGGGGCAGGGGCGGCTCAGTCAGGAAGTGCATTAATTCCTCCTGAGCACAAGCCACTTTGATTGTATTGGGTTAAGCATAGAGTGTATTGGGTTAAGCTTAGAGTGGCTGGTTCACTGTCTTCTGACAGAGGCTCGTGGCCAGAGAGCCTCTCCACAAGCTGGGAGTTTTTGTACTCTAATTTTCGTGAGGAGTCTGTTAAATTTATTAAAGCCTTAATGCATATAAAATATCTGAGAGAATAAAAAGTTAAAAAGAAATCACCGAGGGGAGTCTCAGATCCCACTTGCCTAAGGACTTAATGCAAAAGTCTTAAGTAAGACCCGGGAACCCACATTTCCAATCAGGACTTGGATTGTGGTTCTGCTGGTTTAGAGAGCCTTCTTGCCTAGTAAGCGTGAAGCACTGGGTTTGATCTCCAGGGCTGAATAAACCAGCATAGTAATGCACGCCTGTAGTTCCCAGAATCCCAAAGCTGTAGCAGAATCGTCCAGAAGTCAAGATGTGTAGATGTTGTCTACAAAGTGAATCCAAGAGCAGCTTGGGCTCTGTGAGACTCTAATTAAATAAACAGAGAAGTAAATAAGCGAAGTGATTCTGACACACGTATTTGTAGAAGACTCACACTGGAAGTACCACGCCGGCCACACCTTGTTAGGTGACACGGGCAAGATCAGAAGAGAAGGGAGTCACTTGGGAATTTTCTACTGTTGTTTCTTGATCCGAAAGCATGAGTCCCAGCCGTCGATAGCATCAACCAGTAGCTCTTCTGTGTGTGTGTGTGTGTGTGTGTGTTCCCCACGTCACCGGGGACAGAGCATTGAGCCGAGCCCCTGAGGATGTTGGGTCTTGCGGTTCGTCTGCCTGTGGTAGCATCTCTACGCCCGGCTGCTGTGCGTGCTCTTTCTAGGTGACCTTGGAGAATGGGGGGCAGTACAGCTGCTACCAGCTGCAAGCTGCAAACCCAACACTTAGAATATCTCAGGGATTACAGATGTGCCAGGATGTCCTCCCCCAGCCAGGGCTGCAGAGGTCACCTTCAAAGAATGCCTGCCTTTGTCTCCTGCCTTTTCGAAGGAGTCTCTGCTTGTCTAGCTCTGAGCAGCTCTGAAATGTCAGGAGATAAGAAATGCCTCTCAGCACGGAGGCTTCCAGACACATATGTGACAAGAAATTTGGCACGAGCTTTGCAAGTGTCAGATGTCTAGGAGAAAGCAATATGGGTATAGTATTTCTCGTGCTATTTTGGTACCCTGTACATGAGCCTGCAGCATTGGGTGATAGCCTTACGGGCACTCGGCATGCATGTCTGAAAGTACAGTTGGGTGACATACTGGTTACAGGCCACACAGCAAGTCACCTACAATCAAGGGACTCATTTCGAGGGAGTGCCCTCGAGGGGCCTGGACACCTCACATGCTGTGGTGACTTGGGAGGCATGGCCTGAGACTCAGATGGCACCACAGAGGTTTCAATCAGCTCTTGCAACATCCTGTAAAGTTGATAAAGTATCTTCACCTTTCTGGTGTGATGTGAGATCCAACAGGCAGAGCCACTGATGCTTATTGTTGAATAGATCAGAAAAGTGACTTCAGAATCAATGTCTTCCCTACGTAACTTGAGAAATCTGTCCCCAGGCAGGAGGGTACTTTAGGTACCTGGTGACCCGCTGAAGACCTGACGATCTCCGTCTGGCTGTCCGTTGGTTAAGAGTAAATGCTTAAGGCATCTGGCTTAATGACAGCAAAGGAGCAATGCGTAAGGAAAGGAAACAGATTGTGTGATGCAGGTTGTCAAGGTGTCCAGTGAAGAGTTGTCCGTCAAGTCTGAGTGATGATCTGCTCTGCTCCTCCTGCACCCTACTGTTGATTTATTTACATATACAGGGTCTCCCTAGGTAGCCCTTGCCGGCCTGGAGCTCTCTATGAAGACCATGCTGTTTTTGAACCCACAGAGATCTGCCTACCTCTGAGACTCAAGTGCTTGGATTATAGGCATGTATCGGCATGGCATGCCCAGCTTTAAATCTTATTTCTCCTTACTCCCTTATTTAACATCCAGTGCTGAGCTGTGGACATCACAGTTTATTAAGGTCAAGAAGAGCAGAATGGAGAAACTTTTGAATGACTCAAATGTTGAGAGGGAAAAGCTTCAAGAAAAGGAAGGCCCCACTGTGAAGCTGTGGGAAGGAGGAAGTCCCTGGGGGCTCTAAACACACGACACAGTCTTGCTTTATAGCAGGCAATTTTCTCTAAACAAAAGTGGATTTATTTTATCTCAGAACATGAAGATTTTAGAGTCATAGAAACAGATTTTTTTTTTTCTGGCACAGGGGATGTTTACCCACAAGAATTGGGCTCCCCAGAAAGGAATCCCCACTTCTGAAGGTCACTTTTGATTGGATTAAATCAACAAGGCCTGACCAGGCTAATGGTTTCTGATGGTTTCCCAGAACCCTGAGGCAGGAGGCTTGTTAGTAATGGTGGTAACTAAGAAAGTGTTTAAGCATACGGAAGAGTTGTAAACCACGTGAATAGCATTTCTGTGTGCCCTTCATTCAGCTTTCCCCACGGACACTGTGCCTTGCCTCAAGCAGGGTCCTGACTCATATTCTCCCAGTATTACCAATGACCCCACACATCTATTCTTAATAGTTATTCAATACAGCTAAACTGAATTATTCATTTTCCCCCCATTTCTTCAAATGGTTTAAAAAATAACCTTTATTTTAAATTAGATATGCATGCATATAAATAGGTGCTCTGTAGGTGCCCACAGAGGCCAGAAGAGGGCATCAGATCCCTGGCAGCTGGATTTATAGGCTGTTGTGAGGCACTTGACAAGGTGTAGGGAACTTCAGTTCTTGGGTTCTCTGAAGAGGTAATCTGTGCTCTTATCCACTGAGCCATCTCTCCAACCCCACATGTCTTATTTCTTTGGAACATCTTACACTTTATTCAAATATCTGCTCAGACCCCCATAGTCTATTCCAACTAAAATAAGATTTTTCTCCCCACTGACTGTTTTCTTGGTTGTTCTCCCCCCCACCAGAGTACTAGCTCAAGGGTGATTTGCTGTTGTTAAACACGTTATTGTTAAAAATTTGGTGTTGTCACACATGAGCTGGACCTATAGCCCCTCTGCCCACACACACACATATGTAACAGATGTATATTCAGGTCCTCCAACAACTGGAGTGGAGCTGTCCCTGACTCTGTCGCCTGCCTGTGGATCCTGTTCCCCTAACTGGGTTGCCTTGTCTGGCCCCAGAGGAAGCGGAGGTGCCTAGTGCCTCAGTGACTTGAGGTGCCAGGGTGGGTTGGTTCTCAGGAGGAAACAGGAGGGGAGCGTGGGAGAAGGGAGGGCTTCGATTGGGATGTAAAGTAAATAAATACATTAATGGGGGAAAAAAAAGTAAGGCTTAGTCCCGTGTTAAGGTGCACACCTTTAATCCCAGCACCCTGGAGGCAAAGGCAGGTGGATCTCTAATGAGTTCAAAGCCAGCCTGTTCTATATAATACGTTCCAGGATAGCCAGGGCAACACTGTCTTAAAACAAACAAACAAAAATTTATTTGTCTACTACTAATAGTTATTTGCTTGGGGACAATGTCTTTGTCTTCTTGTTGCTAATTTCTTATGCCTAGAATATGATACTTGGGAGATTTTTTTACAAGATACTTGTTAAAACAGCGATTGAATGCAGACATGGTGGTCACCTGTAGAAGGTACCATTAGTCGCCTTCACGTGTTTTTACACTTACAATTTACGCATGTGCACACAGACTGTGATTCCCATTTGGTCAGAGAGCTGTATTTTAAAAGGTCTTTGAATGACGTTAGGAAATGATGTCTCATTTTAATATCATTATAACGTTGTAGATGCTAATCCACGGGAGTAGGATATAAATAATGAAACAGTAAAGCGTTTTACTGAAACACAGTCTCATGTAGCCGGAGATTGATCCTCCTGCCTCCACCTCCTAGGTGTGGGGCCCAAGGACATGTGCCACCAGGGATGGCTTGAAAAGGACAATGACCATGGAGCAGTTTGAGCTGGCATTAATGTGGTGACGCATTCAAGAGAGCTATGCTGCTGTCACTAATTAGCACTGTGGAAAAGTGAAAGAGTCACATAGCCCTGTCTTTGTCATGGGAATCACAGGAGCCACCAGCTAATTAGGAACTCAGAGCCCTGTAAGTGATTTAAGATCAAAATACTGTGTGTGTTGACCCTCCACAGCAGGACAACCGGTCTGATTCTTCCCCCCCCCACCCCCCCCCCCCCCCCCCCCCCCCCCCCACTCCCCCGAGACAGGATTTCTCTGTGTAGCCCTAGCTGTCCTGGAACTCGCTCTGTAGACCAGGCTGGCCTCAAACTCAGAAATCCACCTGCCTCTGCCTCCCAAGTGTTGGGATTAAAGGCGTGCGCCACCACACCTGGCCCGGTCTGATTCTTAAAGCCTCATTTCTTCTTAGAAGATCCAGGGATAGGTGTGAGGCCAGTATATACCTACTATTACATTTACCAATCTACCTGTAACTAGCAGAAAAGTGCTGGGCCCACAAAACAGTTCTTTGTGCATAAAGGCAAATAAAAAAATGTCCTCTCTGCGTGGCTAAATCGCACAAGGTTTTATGAAAGAGTAGTCCCTGGGTAGATCTGTCACTTGGGACTCTGTGCTCCCATCCAGATGTGGAGGGCCCCTGCAAACAACGGGGCTGCCAGAGGAACGGTGTAAATGAGGCAAGGAGAAAATCTAGCTCAGTGTGACTCCATCGTGGAGTTGATTCAAACTTCTAGAGTCTGTGTGCTGGTTTGAATGAAAATGGCCCCATAGATACCTCGGGAATGACGCTATGGGGGGTGAAGCCGTATTGGAGTAGGAGTGGCCTTGGTAGAGGACTTGTGTCACTGGAGGGCTTTGGGGTATAAGGATCTCAAACCAGGCCCAGCCTCTCTCTCTTCCTGCTGCCTTTGGTTCTGGACGTAAAACTGTCAGCTCCTTCTCCAGCAGCGTATCTGCCTTTGTGCCACCATGTTTCCTGCCATGATAATAATGGACTCAACCTCTGAACTGGAACCCAGTCCCAATGATCCGTTTTCCTTTATAAGAGTTGCCGTGGTCATGGTGTCTCTTCACAGGAACAAAACCCCAACTGCGACAGTCTGACACAAAGTAGACTATTTTAGACATAATTTTGTTTGTTTTCAAGACAGGGTCTCACTATGTAGCTCTGGTTGTCTTAAACCTCACTTTGCAAGCCAGACTGGTTTTAAACTAACAGGGACTGCTTCTGTCTCCCAAATGCTGAGATTAAAGGCATGTACCACCACTCCTGACATTAGGCATACGTAAGTACAGTACAATTTGGAAAAAAGTTTCCTGCTAACAATTAACTCAGTCTTTTGTGCACAATAAAGCTTAAAGCACAATGACCTCAAAACTCTTTTCTAAAGTACAGTTGCCTTCTTCCACAAAGTTGAGTTCTATAGCTTAAGGCCTTAGGGGAGGATCTTGTGTGGTTTCTGTCATGCCGACAGTACAGAGGTCACCAGGCTAAAAAGTATGTGTGGCATCTCCCATAAAGATGAGTTCTATTGATGGAGGAACAATGCTAAAGATAAAGGTCTAGAGAGGAGGTCTGGGATAAACATAAATGAGTCTGAGGGAGTCAGGTCTTGCCTGGCCCTGCAGATAGCACAGGCCATTAGGTTATCAACAGCCTTCTTTCATCCTTAGCCTTCTGGGAGGAAAACAGGTTATACATTTCTTTTGTTGAAGAGCCAACCCCGCATGTTTGACATTCCGGGTTTCCTTAGTGCCTATCTCTGAGCACAAGGACCTTTGTGCTCCCAACATCCAGACAGTTGGGGCCTCTGTGTCCTCAATCAGGCAGTTGGGGTTCTATGCTCTCGTCCAGGCAGACAGGGATGGAGAGGTGGACAGAGGCCCCCCATTAGCTGCTGAGGGTGGTGGGCAGAGGGATGGCTCCTCAAAGATGCCAGGCACTGATCTTCAGAGCCTGTGAAAATGTTAAGTCATGTGATAAAGAAGAACTGTGGTTGAGGTCGATCTATGCTGTTGACAGTTGACTTCGAGTTGGGCGGATGGTCCAGGATTATCTGGGTGAACACAGTATAAACGTGAGGTCCTTAGAGGGAGGGGTGGGAGGGAGTATCAGTGTTCAGAGACTTGGAGAACACTTGGCTGGCCACTGGTGGGTTTGAAGTTGGAAGAGGGTGATGAGTCACAGGAGAACGGCCCTAGGAAGCTGAAGAAGACTTAAATTCTCCAGAGTCTTCAGAGAGACAGACTTGCCATAGTCCATGGAGTGCAGTGTTGGGGTTCTGGCTTCCTTAACTGTCAAATAACAGATATTTTGTGGATTTCAGGCATGGGATACATTTTTTTATTTGTTATAGTTGCTGTAGTAAACAATTGACGCAGCCTTATTTATATCCCTATATGACCCTGTGGTCAGAGCACACGTGAACTACCTGTCTTTATCCCCTTGCTCTTCTGTCTCATTACATCAGTTTTCTCCCTGTGTCCAAGTGTTCATACATTCCACTCCTTACCCTCCCACGCACACCCACCCACTAGTTATCGTCCATCTGTGGGATTCTCCAATTGGGAAAGAATATGTCCCTCTTGATATAATGAATATGGGTGGACAATGTCCCCTTTCCCTAGGACTGCTAGACCCGATCCTTTGATGATCATGTGTTTGGAGACTTCTGTCAAAATGGTTTGCATTTCTACAGTGCCAGACTGACCCTGGAGTCATGAGGACAAACAAAGGGCTTACTTTATGAGCATGCACATCAGCGACTTTGAGGACACATATGTGGTAGCAGTTACAGAGAAGCATGATGTAGGGAATGAAGAGGAAGAATGCCTGGGTGCCTAGAAAGGGTGGGTGTGAGGCCCAAGACTGGAACTGGGGTGAAGCTTTTCAGACAAAGGGATGTCGTGAACTCATGAAAGATGAGTTGACTAGGGAGCCAAAGAATGGGACGGGCTCTTTAGGGTAGAGACCAGCTAGTTCAATCCTAATGACATCACCAGAGACATCAGAGAGGGAAAACAGATACATTTCATGCCAGGCTGCAAGCTGTTTAGCATGATAATAGGGGCATCAGCTATCATGGAGAGAGAAGGGCAAACTAAGGTGAACCAGTAAGCCGAAGCCAGCTGTCAAATCGCTAGACGGGTCCCACTAAGTGGGCCTTAGTTCACAGGGAGCCACTCACCCATTTAAGGAAAAGAATGGTATTCATTTTAGGAAGGCCCTTCTGCTTGCTACAGGGAGGTTGGATGTGGAAAGATTAAAGTCAAAGGTGGAAAGGGGATATGTAAGAGCCTGTGGTCTCGGGGAGTTGTTGAAGCCTGACCTAAGGCACTTACGGGTAATCTGGAGAGGGAGCAGTTGGCATGAGAAGATCTTAGGAAGAAGAATCAGACTCCTTAGGGAGGAGGATGGAGGGGATGAAGGGGTAATCAGGAACCCCACTGTCTGAGATGGGACTTCTGAATATATGAGGGATATGAGAAGTTCAGTTTAGTGTTGAGGCTATCATGCTTGCATGAAGATGGGCATTCACGCCAGGGAAGGAATTTAGGCAGGAGGTAATTCTGAAGCACTTTGTACAGGTGAGAATAAAGGATGAGAACAAAGAACGTACACAGGATGGGAAGAAACGGCACAAGAAGTTTTAGGATCCGTAAGTGACTCACGGGGCCCAGTGCCTTTGCTTGAGTTCCTATAGTAAATCATCCCAGACAGAGTGAAAACAAGACTTTCTCCCATTTCTGGAAGTTGAGCGACCAACTTGCTTTGAGATGGCAGCTGTGTCCTGGTGTGTCTGCACCAGCAGGGAACCGGGCAGGAGAGCACCGTCCGTTTCTTACTTCCGGTGAGCAGCTGCACCCTCATGACATAGCTGACCCCGAATGGTCTCCCCCTGCTGACACTATCAGGTTGGGGGTCAAGAGTTCAATGTGTGTGTGTCTGAGAGGAGCATTCAGGCCTCAGTACCTGGGAAGAGAGGGAAAGGGGCTTCAATAGTGTGGAAAGCCACTGAGACCCCAGGTAAGAGAAGCATTCACATTGCATGTAAGTGTCCTTATGAAGGAGCTAGACCGTAAAGAAGAGGTAGGAACCCTCTAGATAACCACCCATCGCTTCCATGAAGCTGGGCTGTGAGAAGTTGGAGGTTGAGCTGATGGTAAACTGTGAGTCAGTTGGACCCTCTTTGAGGAATGCTGGGAGAGAGGGAGAGTAGAGAAAGGGGGCTCTAGGAACTAGATAAAGCTGATGAACCAGACACGGGGAGGGAATCTAGCTTTAGGTGAGGAGGGGGTCCCTCTTAGCCAAGCAATGAACCAGCAAGTTTATAAGTTGTGAGGTAGGATGGGCTGCAACAGCAGGAAAAATACTGTAGTCAATATGGTATATTTTGAAGGTTTATTTATTTATTTTATGTATGTGAGTACATTGAAGCTGTACAGATGGTTGTGAGCCTTCATGTCATTGTTGGGAATTGAATTTTTAGGACCTCTGTTCGCTCTGGTCGGCCTGCTCCCTCAGTCCCTGATTGCTCTGGCCCAAAGATTTATTTATTATTATACATAAGTACACTGTAGCTGACTTCAGATGCACCTGAAGAGGGTGCCAGTGGTTGTGAGCCACCATGTGGTTGCTGGGATTTGAACTCAAGACCTTCAGAAGAGCAGTCAGTGCTCTTACCCGCTGAGCCATCTTGACTGCCCTCATATGGTATTTTTATACCTGTACAAACACTTTCAAAATTGTCTCCAGCCTAAATTCTGTGCCTTTGTATAAGAATTGGAGAGACTGAGAGCCACTTTCCAGTATGACCAACGAGATGAAAGTCTCCCTGTAACCCCATGTGACATGCTCCTCACAAGGTCACACGTTTGAACACTTGATACTTGGCTGGCAGTGCTGTTTTAGAAGGCTGTGGAACCTTTGGGGCAGGTGTAATGGCTGATGGAACTGGACTGCTGTGTGCAGGATTTTTGTGGACCGTGTGGCTTTCCTTGTTTTGTGATCCACTGCCATGTGAGCAAACGGAGTGGCTTGGCCATGGTGCTTTTGTGCTACCATGTGACTTATTCAGAAATCAAGAGCGCAGACACGCCTGTCTCTCTTACGCTGCTTCTGTCAACCATTCTGTCTCCATGATGAGAAAAACTGACAAAGACACTCAGTGAATTCTCTGTCACCTCCTGTGAACGCTGTGATAAATCACCACAAACTGTGGGCTTAAAAATAATAAAAACTTGTTCTCACAGAAACTGCAAACCAAGGTGTCAGTAGGGGGGTGGGTGCCCTGAAGGCTCTAGTGGGGATTCTGTCACGGCCTCTTCTAGCTTTTGGTGGCTGTGGGTTTCCCTGACTTGTAACGGATAACTCCAGACTCTGCATCCAGGTCTGCAAAGATGCCTTCCTTGGGTTTCTGTCCTGTCCCTTTTCCACTTTTCCTCTGGTTTTGTGTCTTCCCTCTTTCTGCTTCTTATAAGGGGACACAGTCACTGAGAGCCCGTCTGGACAGTCTAAGGTGTGCATATCTCAACATGCACCTCCATCATCCCAACCATGAATGAGGCCACACAGACGCTGTGTGGGCACAGACTTTATGTGAGAGCTCCACACTAGTCACTATAGATCCAACAGAGTCTCTTTTCAAATATATGCCTACATTTAAATACAGTTTAAGTGCATTTATATACCATAGTATTTTATTGTATATATTTACTTTTGGGTTCCTTACCCTTTCCCACAAAATAGTATGAAGCACTCAGTGCTCAGTAACTAGAATTGAGATTTGTGTAAGAATCTTCTAGATCACATGGCCCCCCCCAAAGATAATATTATAAATATTAGTAACTTAGCAACATCTGACTTCATCCACAGCAGATGGTGGCTTTGGTGTGTTTACTTGAATTTAAGAAGTCTAAAGAGGGGCTGGAAAGATGGCTCAATGGTTAAAAATGCTCTTCCAGGTTGAATTTCCAGCACCACAGGGCCGGCCCTTACAAGGATCTGTAACTCCAGTTTCAGGGGGTCTGATGCCCTCTTCTGGCCTCTCCTGGCATTGCAGGCACACGGTGCACAGCCACACATGCAGGCAAAACACACATACACCTGAAATAATAATAATAATAATAATAATAATAATAATAATAATAATAATAATAAAAGGATTCTAAAGAAAAAGGAACTTAAGAGGCAGAAATACCCAAGGCTTCTTGTGCTTCCTTTATGGCTTGGGCTTAATTATAACCCTCAGAGAAATTTCAAAATCTCTCCTTCATCTTTGGAGACAATGGTGGACAAGATGAATCAAAAGTTTCTGGATTACTATAAAAAGACCCACAAAGACACACCCGAAGCTTGGCAGTGCTTTTCAGCAGTATAACTCGGTCTGTGTAGCAGACCACAAATGGCAGGCAGGTCAGTGACTGACATGAGCAAGTGAAGCCATTCCAGCAACGCGATCTGCCACGGCTAAGTGCGGCGCACTGTCAATAATTCTCCCACAGCCCGAGAGTGCTTCATTACAATAATGAGAAACTAGGAACATTTTATGCATTGTAATGACAAAAAAAATGTGTTTCATATGTCTTCCAGTGATAATTTTGGTTATTATTCTCAAATATATCTATGTTTAGTCAGTAATTCTCACTTTTACTCTGGTCTCAAACTGAAAATGCTTAGAGAGGACTCCCAGTTACAAGTTTTGCCATGCAAAACACAAATTAAATCTTAAACAAGAACCCCAGAAATCTCTCCTCACACCTTAGTCTCTGCCGCTGATGTCATCTCTTGTGAGTATTAGGGTTCTCAAATTAACAGCACGTTAGAGCAGGAGAAATCCTAGGGTAGTTGTCAAGACTTAGATCTGAAGACTTAGTTTAGGTTTGTTAGGCCACCCAAGATTTGGTTAATTTATATAAACTCCAAGATCTGTGTGTGTGTGTGTGTGTGTGTGTGTGTGTGTGTGCGCGCGCACATGTATGGAGGCCAGAGGTCAACCTTCCCCTCCCTCAGGAGCCATCACCTTGTCTTTTGAGAGTCTGTAACTGGGTCCTGGGACTCACCAATTGGCTAGGTTGGCTGAATCAGCAAGCCCCTCCCGTCTCCTCCTCCCCAGCGCAGGTGTTTGCAAACACAAAGCACTGCGTGGTACTTTCTACACGGGTGCTGATGTTGAGTGCACGCACGGGAAGTGCTCTGTCAACTGAGCAGTTTCCCAGAGCCCAGGATGATTTCATTCATGCGCAGAGTGAAGACTCTGGGCCTGAAGCCAGACGACTTACTCATTTATCTAGCACACACATTTGTGGCATCTACTCGCACTAGCTGGTCGTTATCAGAGGTGGGAAGTGCGGGGTGGGGCGGGCCTGCATCCTTCTTCACGGGTCTTTTACCAAGCCTACCGATTCTGTCTGCCTCAGCCTTTCTTTCTCTTGTCAGCTGCCGCCCGGCACCCCAATCAAAACTGGGTGCCTCCAGGGCCTTCTGGTCTCTCTGGTCTCCCCACCCTCAGCGATGGAGCATCTTCGCGATTTCCTTTCGTCATTTCCTCCTCCAGACCTGATGCGTCCTGTGGCTCCTATAAGAGAGGCCACAGCTCTTAGGCAGTTGTCAAGTTCTTCCGTGACCTATCTTGATTCTCACGTCTGATTTTATCTCCACCTTCCCACGCGAATCCTACTTTCTGTTGTTCTTCTTTGTCAAACACACGCCATTCTCTCTTGCTGAGGCCTCCTCCTCCTTGCTTTCCTCCCACCCCTACCTAATCCTCCAACAAAGCCAAGTGCTCTCAGGGAGGACTTCCCTAGAACCCACAGGCCACATCCTCCTCCCCTCAGTTACATTCTGGGGCTTTTACTCTGGAGTTTTGCATGCGTACTGGTGAATTTTATATTATTATTATTATTATTATTATTATTATTATTATTATTATTTTGTCAACTTGACACAAGCTGGAGTCACCTACAAAGAGGGAATCTCAATTGAGAGGATGCCTCTATCAGACTGGCCTATGGGCAATTCCCATAACTGATGTGTGAGGGCCCAGCTCACTGTAGGTGGTGCCACCCTAGACAGGTGGTCCCGGGTTACATAAGAGAGCAAGGGCTCTGTGTGTGTGTGTGTGTGTGTGTGTGTGTGTGTGTG
>NC_034593.1:35267450-35274770 GCF_900095145.1 Mus pahari
GAGAGAGAGAGAGAGAGAGAGAGAGAGAGAGAGAGAGAGAGAGAATAAGCAGCTCTCTTCTATGTTTTCTGCTTCCGTGCTTCAGTTCTGGTTTTCACTCTGGCCCAGAATTCCCTCAATGAGGGAGTGTGACCTAGGCATTGAGATGGAAATGAATCCTCTCCTGCCCAGGTTGCTTTTGCTCACTGTGTTTGTCACAGCAATAGAAAGCAGAATAGTGGGGCATTTAGCTACAGCATATTATGTCTTCCCTTCATAAAAATGTAAGTCTCACCGTGTAGCCCGGGCTGACCAGGAACTCACTATATAGACCCAGCCTAGCCTTGAACTCACAGAGATCCGCCTGCGTCTCACTCCCAAGTCCTTTGTGCTTGGCCCGAATTTGGGAGCTTTTAATACAAAGATCCTGTGCCAGCCCTGGTCACAATCATAAGCACAAGAGCGACATTTGAGACTGAATTCCCAGGTCTGAATTCTCAGCAAGGCCCCTGTTTTTCTAGCTGTGTGACCACAGATAACGTGCTTACCCTCTCTGGATGTCCATCTCATATTTCCAAACCTGGGATATTACTATTGAATGGCTGAGTTACTCACTATTCAATGTGAGTGCATAGAGTTACAGTTTAGATGAGCAGGGTTCTTAAAATAGACCGTGCTATGTAGTGAGAGCCCAGGAAGTGTTAGCTACAGTTATTTCATTGGAGGTCTGTGTAAATTAAACACAAGCCCTAGGCGTAGTGCCTGGCCTGGAACAAGCATTCAGTAATATTAGCTAGTGCTATTATTTTATTTAACATATGAAGAGGCCTGTTAGAAAGAAAATAGTTATGGTTATTTTACTGCCAAAAATATTTAAAATGGTCCAGCTACAGTTATAATTATATCTACTTTGTGTTTATATGTGTTCAGATGTGTTCATATTCATGTGTGTGTATACCTGTGTGCACACCTGTGTGCACATGTGTGTGGAGACCACAGAACAACCAGCCTCAGGTGTTGTTCCTTGGGCACAATTCATCCACCTTCAGCTTTTGTGTGTGTATGTGTGTGTGCTCATGTGTGTGTGCTCATGTGTGTGTGTGTATGTGTGTGTACACATGATTGTATATGTGCAGTCATATGGCGGTCAGTGGATAACCATGGTGCCATCCCCAGTCGCCCTCTGCATTTCTGTTTGACACAGGGTTTCTCATTGGTGCAAGAAGGGCTTAGTCAGCAAGAATAGACCCGGGGCTGGAGAGATGGCTCAGTGGTTACTGCTCATAGAGAGGACCCGGGTTCAGCACCCAGCACCCACATGGTGGCTCACAACAGTCTGTAACTGCATTCTCAGGGTCTCTGATGTCCTCTCTGGCCTCATTGGGCATCACATATGCACATGGCACACATATATACTACAGGTAAGCATTCATACTCATAAATGCAAAAGCAACACATCTTTTAAGAAAAGGTTAGCTCGGTGGCCTGCGAGCTTCCAGTGGCCTACCCGTCTCTCTCAGCATCACTGAGATGACAGGAAAAGTTCCACTGTTCCTGGATTTCTTTTAAAACACGAGGTCTGAGAATTTACCCTCAGGAGGCAAGCACTCTGCTGACTCAGCATCTCCTCAGCCCTGGTCTTGCAGACATGGTCTCTCATTGGCCCTTAGTTCACCAGTTGGCCAGTGAGCCCAAGGGAGCTTCCTGTTTCTACCTCCTCAGTGCTGGGGTTACAAGCATGTGTCACTACAATTAGCCTTTTGAAAATGTGGGTTCTGCCCTGTAGGTGGAACAACAATATGAACTAACCAGTACCCCCTGAGCTTGTGTCTCTAGCTGCATATGTAGCAGAAGATGGCCTAATCGGCCATCACTGGGAATAGAGGCCTGTTGGTCTTGCAAACTTTATATGACCCAGCACAAGGCAAGGCCTGGGCCAAGTAGTGGGAGTGGGTGGGTAGGGGAGCAGAGGTGGGGGGGAGGGGTATAGGAAACTTTCGGGATAGCATTTGAAATGTAAATAAAGAAAATAATAATAATAATAATAATAATAATAAAGAAAATGTGGGTTCTGGAGAGTGAACACAGGTCTTCACTAGTACAGGGTGAGCACTGTACGGATGGAACTGTCTCCCCAGACCATGTTTTCTGTTTTTTGTTTGTTTGTTTGTTTGTTTGTTTGTTTTAAGACAATAACTTGATGTTTAAAGAGATAAAGGTCACACAAGTAGATACACCCCAACAAGCTAAAGACCACAGAAGCTCTTCCTTTTAAACTGTCTATACTGGGCTCCTGGTCTTGGGTCAGTCAGTGTGGCTACGTTTGATTTAACACCAACAATGAGCATGAGGCTTGGGTCCACACCATCTGCTTCCCCTTTACCTGAGGAGGATCTTTAATCCTGCAGAGGTTGCATTTCCTTATCTGTGGGATGGAGCCGGTGATGCCTCCCTCGTAGGCTGTGGGGGGACTAGAGAAGCAAGCCCCTCACGCTCCCTGGAAAGCCTGGACTTTAGATGGTGTTCAGTATACTTTCAACTCCTGCCTCTGAAAATGTGAGCAAGACTCCATTTAGCCCCTTTAAAGAGCCTGTGATATGAACTAAAACACAACATGACTCTGGGAAGCAGCCAGTAAGACTGCATTCCATCTCCCGGACTTTGTGTTATAAATAGACAGATATGGATGGTATTCCCAACATTTGAGCACCTGGCCCAACTTGCTTATTCATAGCCACTGATCATGTCATATTTCCCATTGGCAAGAATTCTTCTACAAGTTGTGGCATGTCCTGGCAGGGAAGGTCATTTGCTATGCAGGTGGGGGTGGGTCAGAGAAAATGAGGTTATAAACAGTCTGGGCTTGGGAATGCTCATTAGGGCATGTGAGGTGCTGAGAACCCTGGGCCCTTTGAGCAAGTGCCTCACTGAGACTTTTGAAGGTCACATCCCTCTCCCTTTGATGTACACTCCACAGGAATTTTCCAAAGATTGTTTTATTTTAGTCTTTGGACAGAATTGGTGGTGTCACAATCTGCAGTTGAAAATAGCATGAATAATTAGGTTATAGGCGAGTGAATGTCCCGAGATGTTAATAACATTACCAGGAATTCATAGAGGAATTTCCTCCCCAAATTCAAAGTAGGCACAACTTACATTAGACAGTTTAAGCCAGGAAAGAAAATACCAGCATCCTGCCTGTCTGTTGGTAGTGCCCGAGTCAGCTGCACAGGGGCTACAGTTTCCTTCCCTTCCTTTTTAAAAAATTAATAGAGACGTGTTACCTTACAGAGCGTGTGATCCCCTTCGACTTCACTGCTCCCTCCTGAAGGACAATGGCTAGCCTGGTTTCTCTGCGCTTTCCTGTTCCACTTCTCACTTCAAAGACACTTGATAATAGATGTCACTCCCATTTCATGGGGGTTAATTTAGGAATAAATTACTTCCTAGATACATCTTACTTAGTGTCTGAGTTAGGTTTCTATTGCTGTGATCACTTACCATGACCAAAAGCAACCTGGGGAGGAAAGGGTTGATTTCATTTATATTTCCAGGGAGCAGCCCATCGCAGAGGGAGGTCAGGGCAGGGACATGTGGGTAGGAACCGACGCAGAAGCCATGGAGGAGTGCTGTTTACTGATTTGCTCTCCTCCTGCTTTTTACACAAGTCAGGACCACCAGCCCAGGGGGATAGCTCCACCCACAGTGAGCTGGGCCCTTCATATTAATCACCAATCAAGAAAAGGCCCTACAGACTCACAGCCTACTCTTCTGGAAACATTTTCTTAGCTGAGATTCCCTCTTTCCAGATGCTTCCAGCTTGTGCCACGTTGACATAAAATGACTAACCAGCATACTTAGTAATTGCATCCGTATGTCTGAAATATTTTGCATTGACAATAAATGGACAAACTAATTAATCGTCAAGAGGAAAACTCTCACCAAGAGTGTGATGTGTGTCTCTAATCCTAGCACTTGAGAGGCAGCAGCAGACAGACCTCTGTAAGTTCAAGGCCCACTGGGTCTATGCAGGGAATTTTAGGCCAGTCAGGGCTACGTAATGAAAACCCTGCATCAAAAATAAGTAAATAAAAAAAGTGATTGGGTTACCTCACTCGAGATGATATCCTCCAGATACATCCATTTGTCTAAGAATTTCATAAATGCATTGTTTTTAATAGCTGCATAGTACTCCATTGTGTAAATGTACTACATTTTTTTTATCCATTCCTCTGTTGAGGGACAACTGGGTTCTTTCCAGTTTCTGAGTACTATAAATAAGGCTGCTATGAACATAGTGGAGCATGTGTCCTTATTACATAATCACAAAAGAACACACTCACTGATAAATGGATATTAGCCCAGAAGTTCAGAATACCCAAGATACAATTTGCAAAACACATGAAACTCAAGAAGGAAGACCAAAGTGTGGATAATTTGATCCTTCTTAGAAGGGGGAACAAAATACCCATGGAAGGAGTTACAGAGAAAAAGTTCAGAGCAGAGACTGAAGGAATGACCATCCAGACATTGCCCCACCTGGGGATCTATCCCATAAACAATCACTGAACCCAGACACTATTGTGGATGCCAACAAGAGCTTGCTGACAGGAGCCTGATAATAGCTGTCTTCTGAGAGGCTCTGCCAGTGCCTGGCAAATACAGAAGTGGATGCTCACAGCCATCCATTGGACTGAGCACAGGGTCCCCAATGAAGGAGCTAGAGAAAGGACCCAAGGTGCTGAAGGAGTTTGCAGACTCCTAGGAGGAACAACAACATGAACTAAACAGTACCCCCAGAGCTCCCTGGGACTAAATCACCAAAGAAAACACATGGTGGGACTTGTGCCTCTAGCTACATATGTAGCAGATGGTGGTCTAGTTAGCCATCAATGGGAAAAGAGGCTCTTGGTCCTGTGAAGGTTCTATGCCCCAGTATAGGAGAATGTCAGGGCCAGGAAGCGGGAGTGGGTGGATTGGGGAGCAGGAGGAGGGGAGAGGGAGTAGGGGATTTTCGGAGAGGAAACTAGGAAAGGGGATAATATTTGAATTGTAAATAAAGAAAATATCTAAAAGAAAAAAGTATAAGAATCTTGAAATAACTACATGACAGAACTTCAGTGATTTCACCAAAGAGGTGAAGTTAAACACGTAGGGCCGTGTTAGAAGGTCAGTGTGATGGTTTGTACATGCTTGGCCCAGGGAGTGGCACTATTTGAAGGTGTGGCCCTGTTGGAGTAGGTGTGATCTGGTTGGAGTAGGTGTGTCACTGTGGGTGTGGGCTATAAGACCCTCATCCTCGCTGCCTGGAAGCCAGTATTCTGCTAGCAGCCTTCAGATGGAGATGTAGAACTCTCAGCTTCTCTATCATGCCTGCCTGGACACTACCATGTCCAGGCGGGCCAAATTCAATGTTGCCCCTATAAGACTTGCCTTGGTCATGGTGTCTGTTCACAGCAGTAAACTAAGACAGTCAGAATTTGGTTCTCTTAATGTCTCTTCCTAGCCCTGTCACCTGACACACCTGTACCCGATTTGTCTAAGCCTCATCTACTTGACAGGATCACATGAACCAGTGGAGGTGAGACCCTATCACAGTGTCTGGCATGGAATCCCTCTCAGTAAGTGTCAGCTATGGTTGTTGGTGTTAATGTCAGTATTTTGAAGGTTTGTGGGTGTATTATTTACTTTCTCACTGCTGTGACAAGATATCTAATGACAATGAGCAGCTTGAGAAAATGAAGGTTTATTCTGCCTCACAATCTGGGGGGGGGGACACGACAAATGGATCCATCGTGTCAGGAAACATGGCAGCAGGCACTCGAGACAGGTGCTCACTGTTTATCTTCAGTGGGGAGGCAGAGGTGGATAGACTAAAGCTGGCTTCTTCCTGTTACAGTCTGACCCCAGAGTCCACATTCTGGGTGGGGGTTCCCGCCTCAGTTAGGCTTCTGGAAACACCACCGCAGATGTACACACACAGAGGGGTATCTCTGGGTCCTTCTAAACCCACTCAAGTTGACAGTGAAGAGCAACTGCAGCAAGGTTGGGCTCTCCAAGACAGAAGCAATGGGTCACTTCAAAGTCCCTAAACGTACAAAGGCTAAGAATAGCCAACAGGGGAAACATGCCTCTATAAAAAGATAGGACAAATAAACACACCAAAGGACAGACAGTGGTTTGATGGGACTCTTGTGATGGGAGCATTCCCAAAGGACTGAGAACTGCTGGCTATAATAGCTTCTCTGTAATCTCCATGTTTCCCAACATGGTGGATCCATTTGCCCCCCCCCCTCCCCCCGAGTTGCTTAGTGTCGCCAGTTATCTTGTCACAGCACTGAGAAACTAACCAATGCACTCACAGACCTTCATAATACTGATATTAACAACAACAAAAATAGTTTGGCTGGAATCCCATGAGAAACAGCACCGTTAAGAGAAGCTAAGGTTAGGTAGATCTGATCCTTCTAAATGGCCTTAGTGTTTATGCTCAGACCATTCACTGTCCATCTGTATAGTTATTTATCCATCTGTCTGTCTGCCCATCTAATATTTTGATTGCCTATTGTATTTAGAAAGTGAGCATTTGTTAAGTCTACACAGATGAACAAAATTAAGATCCAGCTCCTAAGATGTTTTCAAGCCAGAAAGCTAGATGCAGAAGCAAATACTGTTTAAAATAACAGAGTTGCCAAGAGGTGTGAGGAGAACAAGGCTTTTGCTTCACTTTATGCATTGTAAGTGGTCAGTGAGTGTGGGTACACGAGGAGCACCTTGAGAAATAAGGTAGGCATGGTCACGTTGAGAATTGTACGGGACACTCCAATTCAGAGGGGAAACTGCACCTTCCCCTCAAGAGTATCCGGAAAGTGCTCCAGAGCACCGCAGCCCAAGTTTCCAACATGCTGCTCTGTCAGTAAGGGCTGAAGAGCACCGGGAAGGCCTTGAGGGGATTGGGTCTTCTGAAGTGTGGAGGGCAGCACTGGGAGTCGGGGAGGGGGATGTGCAGTGGAACCTGAGCACAGGGCTGAGAGATAGGAGCTTGCAGCAAGGAGAAGAGGGGGGCAGTGAGGACGAGAGGAGAGGGCACTGAGGAGAAGAGGGGGCGCTGAGGAGAAGAGGGGGCACTGAGGAGGAGAGGGAGCACTGAGGAAGAGAGGGGGCATTGAGGAGAAGAGGGAGCACTGAGGAGAAGAGGGGGCACTAAGGAGGAGAGGAAGAACTGAGGAGGAGAGGGGGCACTGAGGAGGAGAGGGAGCACTGAGGAGAGGGGATTCTGAGGAGGAGAGGGAGCACTGAGGAGGAGAGGGGGCATTGAGGAGAAGAGGGAGCACTGAGGAG
>NC_034593.1:35275323-35297227 GCF_900095145.1 Mus pahari
CTGAGGAGAAGAGGGAGCACTGAGGAGGAGAGGGGGCACACTCCTGGTCATAGGGAAAGTCTCATGCTAAAGTCGGAAGCAGCAGCTGTCTTTGCCTTTCTCTGCCGCTAAACAAGGAAACCCACAACCCCAGATAGGAAGCCAGCACTTCAGAAAGGATTGGTTGGTTGAGAGTCTTTCCCTGGAAGGAGGCTTGGAGGAACCAGGAAACCAAAATCTTTGAGATAAAGCAACCTCTAGGCCTCAGCTGGCAGGTCGTGAGTGCCCGGGAGTCACATCTATCACTTGTGTAAAGACATAACCTTTGTGTATTTAAAAAGAAGTCAAGGGGCTTCAGAGACGGCTCTTCAGTCAAGAGCATGTATCTGCTCTTCCAGAGGAATCAGTTTGATTCCCGTCTCCTACACCGAGCACCTGACAACTACCCTTAATGTCAGCTCCAGGGGATCTGATGCCCCTGGCGTCCTTGGGCACCTGCTCTCACATGCACATACCCACACTCCCACACACCCATAATATGATTTAAAAACTGAATTTAAAGTAAACCTCAAAGGTATATGTCTCTCTTGCAGGTGTGTGAATCGTGGCGTCCTTGTGAACTGTGGTAGACGCAGACCCAGGAAGGCATCTTTCTGGACCTTTTCTCTAACCCGATAGTCTGTACCCGGATAGTCTCTAACCCGGTAGTCTGCTGAGACTGCTACAATGTTGCAAATGTCTTCAGCCTTCTGAAGCAGGAGAGAGGCACCTTGCAAATGTGTGTGCTGAGCAAACAGGAACTTTCTTTTGGGTAGGCAAATTCGTCCAGGGGCAGCAGATCCTATGTACTTTAATAAAAACAGAGAAAAGAACACAAACTTAGTTTTAGAAGACTCTCATAGTGTTCTGCATAAACGTCTGGGGAAACAGGATCTGTTTTCAGGTTCCCCTGCAGTCAGACTTCCGTCGATGGAGAAAGATGCTGGGGCTCTTGGGGTGTACCAATAATGGGCATCTATTGAGTGTTTCTGACTTGCCATCTGCCTGCCTTGTCTCTTTCGCTCTTCACAAAAGCCCTTGTGATAACCATCCTGCTTTTACAGACAAGGAAACCCACGCTGAGACAGGGTCGGTAATTCTCCGCATGGACTGAGTTGCGGATTGAGTGTCACAGCCAAGATACCCTGCTAAGTGGTGATCTTGGAACGCACACATTGGGTGCTATGACAAAGGTGGACTTGGTTGGGACCGTTTCTCCTTCACTCTGAAAATCACTGTGTAGCTGGGAGCGAACTCAGAGGAAGGGACGATGACATTATATTGATGCCTGAGGTATTTATAGACTTCTAATCATTAAGCATAGACTCCAAGGCAAGGAGTTAGGATTTTCTGTGACTTTAGCTGGAGGGCTGTCTGTGACCAGCAGTGGCGGCTAGTTAGACAAGGCAGGACAACGCTGGAGAGATCCTTCGTAAGCCAGCAAAGGGGAAATAGGATTGACAATATCTCATGTACCCACATCCTGATTGAGAGTGTATGTCTACTTCAACGCTTTAATTACTGAATTAAGTAATAAGCCCACTCTACAGTAACCATGGGAACTATGGGTCCAGGAACGCTAGGAGAGCAGTCCCCTCCTTCTGTGCTGTCTGAACTTGTCACAGTGGCCACAAAAATACTTGTTTTGGATCACTTCTTCTTGCATTTATGCTTTTTAGTAAAATAAAAGTTAGCACTTAATTTAATACAGCCCCTCTTCCCTAAACTAAAAGTTACCACAGCTGCCTTCATTGGCACCAAGTATATGGTATCTTGGTTTGCTACCTATCGATGTGGTAAACGCCACAACCAAAAGCATCTTGGGGCGGAAAGGGTTTTCTTAGCTTACGTGCAGCAAGTCCTTCATTAAGGGAATCAGGGTGGGATCACGAGAAAGGAACCTAGCATCAGCACTGAAGCTGAGGCCTGTTGGGGTCTCCTAGCTCCTTGTTGCCGCCAAGCCTACCTTGCTGTTACACTAACCACTCTCCTTCAAAACACCAGCCCTCTACAGGCGCTGAGACCCACCAGAGAGTTGCTGTGTCTCTACCGCCTACCGAGAGACCCCCCCATCTCCCAGAATGCAGCATCCTTGGACCGCCTACGCCAACAGACATTCATCCCTGCCTTGATCCTTAGACCCGCCTATGATCGGACTGCCGCCGGCACCATCAAAGACTGAAGAGGGGGCTGGGAATTTTTCCATGTTATTTAAACGGAGTTCAGTTATTAAACTTTGAGCCTCGAACAGAAAATTTTGTCCTGGCTTCCATTTTCCTCTCCCACATTCCATTTCAGCCAGCCGGCCTCTCAGGATGAACCCAGACCGGATTAAAGTGAGTTTCAGAAACTCACAGAGGCCATAGTGCTGCTCCTGGCTTGCTCAGTTTGCTATCTTACATAACCAGGACCGCCTGGTTATGCCTGGTCCAGGGGTGACTCCACCCACATGGGCTGGGCACTCCCACATCAATTATGAGTGAAGAAAATGTACCCAGACATGCCCACAGGCCAGTCTGGAGGAAGCAATTGCTCATTGAGGCTTCCTCTTTCCAGATGACAAGAACTATCACATACATATCACATCACAAACACATATGGCAGTACATATCACACACACACACACACACACACACACACACTTGCCGGCCTGATCTCAAGCCAGGGACTGAGCAAGAGATAGAGAAGACAAAACCTGGATCCTGTGTCTATGTGTGAGTGTGAGTTCACACACTGGTCAGAGCATTGGTGTGGAGTGTGGGGGACAGCTTTTGGGAATCCATTACAGCCCTTTCTTGTTTCTGCTTCTGCACTTTGTACTGCAGGCTAGCTGGCTTGTGAATGTCCAGATAATTCTCCCATCTGCATCTCCCATCTCTTCACGTGAGTGGCGGGATTACAGACGCATGCTACCGAGTCCTGCTTATGTAGGCTCTGGGGATCGAACTCTGGTCAGCAGGCTTGTCTAGGTAGTGATTTTACCCATGGGGCCAACTCCCAGGCCTAAGTGCTTGATTACTGGTGGAAGAGAGAAGCAGAATAGTGCCAGCTGAGATCAATTGCTATTTTAAAGGTTAATATCAATCGAGGAAAATTGAGTTAATTGAAACACTTTGTGTGGCCACGTGAAATTTTACTGGTAATATCCTTCCCATGTTTACAGGTCTGAGTCCCTGACCTTACAGGTCTGAGAGCCTGAGGCCTGGACACACAGCAGGGTGATTAGTAACTATTGCTCCAGAAAAGGTCAAAATGCTTAGTCGATGTAACAAGCCTCCTTTAAAATTTAATGCACTTCCTAATAGACCAGATGAAGGACTAAATAACACGTATTAAAACAGAAATTAAAAACGCTCCATCCTCTGCACCCACGAATTCACAGCATAGGACCTGTAGAAGATGAGGTCAGTCTATACTCTAGCCAGAAGTGAGAAGGGGCCCCATGAGCCCCCCTCCACCCCTAGTTGGGGAACTATTGGTAGTTGATGGCATCTCGAGGAGAGAGAGTTGGTTTTCTCCAAGAGTGTGGCTCCTGGTGGCTCCCCCATGCTCCACTGGATGGCTGGATGGCCCCATAGCCATGATTACCAGGCTGCACTTTTTTTTTCTTGGTTGCTTTGTTTGTGTTTTGAGATAGGGTTCCTTTGTGTAGCCTTGGCTCTCCTGGAACTCTGTAGACCAGGCTGGCCTCAGACTCATAGAGATCTGTCTCTTCCTCCCTCTTGCTGGGATTAAAAGTGTACACCACTACTGCCCTGATAAGACAGCACAGATTTTTTAATAAGAGGTCATGAGGTTGGGAGAGGGTTGGGGTTGATTCTAGAAGGAGCTAAGGGAACACTAAGGAGTTCACATTGAATGAATGCATGGGAGTCTCAAAGATGTAATAAAACATGTTTAAACATTGGCCCATGACATGCAGAAGCAAACGATACAGAGCTGCTCAGGGTTGCCGTTTGATGACTTCAGGGTCAGGGAAGTGAGGGGTCTGTTTTGTTTTGTTTTGTTTTCTGTTTTTTGTTTTTAGAGACAGGGTTTCTCTGTGTAGCCCTGGCTGTCCTGGAACTCACTCTGTAGACCAGGCTGGCCTTGAAATCAGAAATCCGCCTGCCTCTGCCTCCCGAGTGCTGGGATTAAAGGCGTGCGCCAGAGGAGTCATAGAAAGCTCACGGTGACAGGCCTCTGATAGCATGTTCACACATATGCTACCCTTTGCACCTCTACTCAGGTAAACATCTTAAAATTGGCATTTTAACAGAGAAACTGGTGCTCACGGAGGCATGACTATTAACTGACAAGCATAGAATTCCAACCCTTGAGTGGCTGACGCCAAGGCTAGTACTGTTATTTGTAATCTCTCTCTCTCTCTCTCTCTCTCTCTCTCTCTCTCTCTCTCTCTCTCTCGTAGACTTTGCCAGGATGGTGCCTGGAGTCATGCAGGCTTATCACCGCCAGAGAGCCCCAAAGGCACAATCCAAAATTATGAATGATGAGGACTGAGTTGTCTGTCATCTGGAGGTGACTGCAGCCATTTCCCTGGCCACTGCCAGCCCCTGGCAAGTACCTCCCAGGCACAGGTGCTGGGTTGACACCCTGGGCTCAGCCAGATACCATGGACAGAGCGACTCTTGGCTCTCCACAGGTGGAATCCAGTGAGGGACCAGGCTGCCAGGTGATGATCGACTCAGCCAGCCACCTCTTCGCTTTTGTGTTGCTGCCGTCTTCCAGCTCAGATGTATTAAATCATTGGCAGATGTACTTCGTAATCTCTGTTATTTCTTCATTCAGGAAGGAATTTCACAAGCTTCAGTTAGAGGCAGAATCAACGTGTCTTAAAATGAAAGCTTCCTTTGGACACTACTGGCGGGTTTGTTTACGTTTGCATACACTGCAGCCGCTGCAAACAGCTCTTGATGCTTTTCCTTGTGTTTTTTTTCTACCCGCTCTCCCGAATCCCCGCATCATACCCTCAGACGCACTCCCTTTCTGCTTCCTCTCGATACATCCCGCATCGCCGGCAGCCTCCGAGAGCTGCTGCTGAGTGATTTGGTCAGCCCCATACATAACACAGGTGCCTGTGCTGAGTGTGAATTCTTTCATGGCTTCTTGGGTCAGGATGTGCAGGAAATGCTAAATATACCACGAGGAGGAGATTTGCCTGGGCATCTTGTGTCCACGCTTCCAGCCAACATTCCCGGATTCTCGTGGATCACGCTCCAACCCAGGCCCGAATACAAATCGTGCTGCCATGTTCTTCAAGAGGTGTCAGCATTCATGAAAATTGAATATGAGTGAGCTACTCTTATTTTTATAATTTCATTTAAATAATATAGTTTATTATCATAAATTTACATGTTATTCTATTGCAAATTAAGCCATACCAGGCTTAGCTCCAAGCACAAAGTTTACCCCTTATGAATATTATTTTCACAGAGACTCTTAGGAAGGACATAGATTATATTTAAATATTTTAAGAACTCGTTTATTTTCAGAGGCTTCAGCGACTTCGGGAGTGTGATTATTTGTCCTGCTCCCAAGATCCTACAAAAAATAAAAAAGCGGTCACAGCTGGGCGGGTTTGGATAGCGCAGCTAGTTTGCTTCTCAGCCATATGTGTGCTGACTGCTTCTTCTCTGCTGCGTCTTCCCTGTGCTAGAGTTTCGGGGACTTAGAGTGAAGTCTGGCTTCAGAACCGGTCACGTGATAGCACAGATGAGAATGGTGACAACTGTTCAGACACATGACCCATAAACCAGAAGACTTAAGGACGAGTGAAACTGTCCTGCCACTTCTGGCAAGCAGAATCCTCTCCGCTCCTGGCTACTCTGAGACTTTGGCCACCAACTTGGAGCCATCATGGTCCACTGTAGAACTGGGCCTCTTGCAGTTGCCACTATTCAAATGGCCACCAGAGGGCGCTTTCCTCCTTTCAGGTTCTGCCTTACTGAACACAGCTCCTTTCGATGGATAGCACTGAGTTTCTCAGGAGCTGAGGAATTCAGCTGATGCAGCTGTGGTAGACAGCTTGGGCAAGAGGAAACATCAGTAATTTTATGTGTGCTTCTGTGTATAGTTCTTCACTTCTGTCTCCTCTGGTGAACTGTGCCAGGTCTTGTCTGTGTTTATCTCTCTCGTCTGTGGCTAGCCTGGAGTCTCAGGTTTTAGGTTTCTGCCTCTCTGAGCCATCTGAAGTCAGCTTGACCTGGGAACCTTATTCAGTAGATCTGGGATAGGGGTGCAAACACATCTTTGGAAAGCTCTGTGCTCCTTGCTAGCTCTTCCTGCCCCACGTGTGGGCCTTCTTGGCTTACTGCCCTGGCTATGGGCTGCTGAGTATGAGAAATGAATCCCTGATCCTTGGGTTTGCCCTCGAGCCCCTTTGGCGTGATCCCCGTCTGCCCTCCCACCTGCCTTTCTGTTCCTCTTCCCATGAGCACCCTTCCCTGCCAGAGATGACATCACCTGCCAGCTGTGGGAGACCAGCTGGGAAGACCAGGGGCTCTTGGCACCACCCACAGGGGCAGCGGCTTCTGTAAGCTGGAACTCACCAGCTCCTGTTCTGCTTCAACCAACACTTAGACTGCATGGATGCTAGAACAGAGGCATCCCAAAGTTAAGGGGGTATCTTCTCTTATAACGAAGGCTTATACTTTTGCTTCCTCAGCGTCCCATTTTCCAAGGTTTTGAATGGGAAATGTGTGTACATGAGAAGGCTGAGGAGAGTAACTCTGGATGGGGGAGATTCCTCTTGTTATGTGGGTTGGCACTGCATGAGGAATGCAGAGAGTTTCAGACCACCTTTTGGGTCAGGTGGTGCCGCATAAATCCCAGTGTGAGCTTCATGGGTGTGGACAGGCAAGTCAGCTAACACTCTCAACCTCAAACACCTCATTGGTCAAACTGGACAGTAGTGTCCCTGGTTAGCTTATATGCAGACTTGGCTTTAGACGCAAAACTCTAAGTCACAGCATGTGAGGCTTGCTCTTGGAACTGTTACAGGATGCTTCGTTCATTGTCCCTGTGTCCTCTTCTCATTTGGCCATCGTTAACAGAAGACAGTCATTTTTCTTTCCTGCACTTTCATCACGTGGACCTGGCAATTTATACAAGTGACTGTTTTCTTTCCTTTAATGCAGCTGCTAGAAAGCCCAGAGCCAAACGTGTGGTCTGGTCCATCAGCATCAACTGTGCTCACCATTATAAGATGGTTTTGGCCACATGTGCGGCTCTGTTCACATGGTTCCCATGTCAGAAGCCGGTGCTCACTTTTCCGTGATGTTACTATGTATTATTACTCTACAGATTTTAATCTTTCTGAAATGAGACAGAATGAAATGAAAATGCGTTTGCCACTAAGTATGTGAACACACAGGTTTAGAACATTTTCTCACAATGTCTGGGGAATAATAGGCCCATAACCTCTGAGCTGGTGAATGAACGTGATTACCCTCTATGAGTCTGAGTTGGCTTTTTGTGGATTGTATTAGAAGGGTGTGGTAAAGAGGTTCACAGCATAGACAGGTTTCCCAGGCTGGAAAGGTGTTATTGCATTAGCTAGTGGTAGGTATAATTCTAAACACACTGACAGCTCCAATTGTCCAATCATTGCAGAGAATGCCTTGTAGATGAGCCCAGCCTAGAACAAGAATAACCCCAAAGTTATTTCAACCTATATGAGTTTCTCAAAGTGCATTAAAGGGGGATTTATCCTTTGCCGGTCATACATCATAAAATCGTCTTCTTTCTCCTTTCTAATTCCCTTCCACTCATTATTTCCCAACTTTTTTGCTGCCAACCAGACCCATCCCCCACCCCGTCCCCTGCTCAGAGAGGTAGGGCCACCAGGCTCCCTGATTAGACTGTCTGCTTTCTCACGCCTACCTCCCTGGGTCTCTTTCCCACTCCCATCCTCTGATTCCATGTCAGGCAAGATTTATGAAGTGAGTCGACAAAGACAATTCCTCTTCTGAGGGGGCTGAGGAACCTTCACGTGTTAATAAATCTTCGTCATCTAGGAAATAAGGGCTGATTAATATGTGGTGGAAGAGAATCTGGGACATAGCTTAACCGCCGAGCATGTTCAGTCTGTGGGATGTGGAGGAAGCCATCGAAGCGAAGGTACAGGACTTCACTCTTGTCCTTCTCTCCTGCCACCCTCTGTAGTGTCCTTTATTCTGGGATGGGGACTTCACCGTGTTCGTCATCTGGAAGTAGAGTCACAATGGAGAAGACCCAAATCCACTACTATACCCAGTTTCCTAAGGGCACTAGAGGTGTTTGTTTATTGGCTACTTATTTTTCTTGTTCCAAGAAATCCAGTAAATAATATGTCAGGTTATTGGAAAGTCACATCTATACATGTCACATCAACATTGGGGTCCCTGGTTAGTCACATTTGAAGAGGACCAGATACAATGAAGACTGAGTCAGGAGATGGACACAGAAGTATTGGCCTAGTACAAGAGCTAACATGACCATTGAGCTTAGAGGTTCACCCTCATCGGATTTTAATTCTTTTCTTTGGTGATACTCACAGAATGTAACTGTGCGAATTGTGCTAACTTCCAAGGACATTGCAATGTTGAGACGGTTGTCTCTGTCCCAAGGAACACATGTGTAAGGAGGACACCGTATTCAGTTTTATGAGAGGAATATAAACAAGATGCTGTGGGAACCTGGAAGAGGGTGAGGCTAGCGTGACCTAGGAGAGTTAGGGAGGAAGGAACCCCATGGCTGAAGTTCATGCATAAGAGGGCTCTCTGCTCATTTTCTGGGTGATACTGTCTAGATTTTAGTTTGATCACACTGTCTCATACAAATTGCAAAACATGTTCTGGCCAAATATGGTCTTAGCATTCTACAATTAGTAACAGACCACAGTAGCATCCCTGGAATGTTCTTCTGAGTTGAGACATAGTCAGAGACAAACTTTCTCTTTGGGGTTAGCAGGCACACACTCTGATTTCTGGTCTTCAGGGCAAGCCGTGCGGATGTTCATCTTCGAGATAGCTTGACCACATTTGGAATCACCTAGGAGATACGTCCCTGGGTGTGTCTTTGAAGGCGTTTCTAGAGAGGATCAACCAAAGAGGGAAGACCCACCCACTCTGAATGAAGGCAGCATTATCCCAAGGTCTGAGCTCCCAGGCTGAATCAAAAGGACAAATGGAGGAGCCAGAGTACAGTTTCTGTGCCTCCCGAACTTAGCCACAGTGTGGTCAGTTGCCTCGTGCTTATCACTGATAAGTGTTCCCTGCCATGGTGGACTATAGTCCCATAAACCCTGACTTGACACAAGCCCTTCTACCCTTTAGTTATTTCGTGCGTGCCACCTATTTGTCCACAGTAAGAAGACAACTGAAAAACACATTCTGTAAATGTACAGTGAAGGTGAAGCTTGCTGGCTCTGAAGAAGCCTCGTAGACTCTCTAGACCCAGGCTGATGGATAGACACGCTGCTGTGGGGGAATGACCTGTGCTCTGTCCCTGCTGGGATTCACTTCAAGCAGGAGTGAAGTTGGTGGGCAAGGCTTTAAGTCTAAGGTCTTGTCTGAGGTTGCATCATGGTCCCCATCAGAAAGGGCAGCGCCATCTCTGTAGCTCCCAGTTCTCCCACACAGTTCTTTCTGGTTTGTGGAAGTAAATCATGAATTAGAGATTTGTATATTTTCTTAGCCCTTGTTATATAGAAGGTTTTAGTCACTAAATCAGTTGGAAGTCAACTTTCAGCCTAACGCTTGAGTTCAATTTACTTTCAATATATTTTTTTTTTTCCAACTCAGTTGCAGCTTTACATTGGGTTTTAAGAATCCTAACACCGTCCTCCCTGGTTCTGGGTGACAGCATCTTGCAGAGTGCCACACCACTATGGGCTTCCATTTTCAGGAGCGTTTGGAATCCATGGCATAAAACAATTCATGCTCTCGAAGGCCTGAAGCAGTGTTTGGGGAGACGCCAGCTTCCTCCTTCCTCCTTTGTACAGATGTGGTTTTTGTGTTTATACTGAGTGACTGTAAAGACTAGTTACTTTAATACTAGTTAAAGTATTAGCTTTGGAGCCATAGGCTCTGGCTGTACTTCCCAGCTCATTGACTGGCTGGGTGGACAACATTTCTGTGATGTGTTCCTCTTAGCCATGAAGGGGAAACGGTGGTGTTCCCACCTCCGAGGTGGTTGGAGGATGAAATAAGTTGTGAGACTTAAAGTCCTTGGGACAGTTCTTTGTAACAGCAAGTACTTCAGCTGTGTCAGCTGCTGTTTACAAGTTCACAGCGTTCCGTGATGCTGATGCCGTGCGTTTATCAGATGACTCCAGAGTGGGTAGTGTGCGTGTGTAAGCTTACTAGTGGTGGGTTGGAGCCAGGTACCGACTCTCATTTATAATCCCAACAGTGTGTAACCTGAGGCAGGAGGATCACCATGAGTTCAAGGACAGCTTGGGCTACCTAGAGAGTGCGAGGCCAGCCTGGTCTGCAAGTGAAACCTTGTTTTAAAACCATCCAAGAAGCTGCATGGTGGTGGCATATGTCTTTAATCCCAGCACTTGAGAGGTAGGTAGATCTCTGTGAGTTGAAAGCCAGACTGGTCTATAGAGTGTGTTCCAGAATAGCCAAGGCTACATAGAGAAAACCCGTCTTGAAAAATCAAATCAAATCAAACCAAATCAAACAAAACCAACCAAGCCAACAATAATCAAACAAGGGCGAGGAGATTTTATTTTAGTTTTAAATTTTAGGTTTTTTTAAAAAATTATTTTCATTTATGTGTATGTGTGTATCTGGGTGAATGAATGCCACATGTGTTTGGAGGGAGGCCAGCAAAGGGTCTCAGATCCCCTGGAGATGCAGCTCTGAGGGGTTATGAGCTGATCTATGTGGGCATTGGGAACTGGACTCAGTTTCTCCAGGAAAGCATCACACACTTTTGAGTGCTGACTCAGCTAACTAAGCCCAAGGATTTTATCATCCTCAGTGAATAGTTACTTAGAATGATGGTTTTATTCTTTCAGCCACAAGGGAAAAGAACAACGTTACATTAGCTACAGGAAAATGGATACAACTGGAGACATTTGTCTTTGAAAGAGAAATACACATCCCCCCCCATTTGTGGTTCCCAGATTTTATATACAAGAATCTACATAAAATATATTAAGTACACAAAATCATTTATGTATATATGACACAAAAGTAGAAATAAAACTGTCTAGAAATCATAGGAGACTAAATTGGGGGAAGGGAGGTAACGTGACTCACGGGCAAATGCACTTATAGTATATAAAAGTACCTTATAGCTTCGTAGGAAAATGTCCTTGTTTAATCCCATACCTTGCACTATGAGTATACACCAAGAAACAAGCAAAGAAAAGAATGTTGGTGTTTCAGAGACAGAAGCAGACAGTGCAGGCCAGCTGCTCAAGCTCTGGGTTTGGAGCAGAGACCCGGACTGTATCAATGCGATTATCTGAAGGTCACCTTGGTGGCTCATCTACGGAACTGGTTTCTTACAAGACTATTTAAAGCACAACGGGTGAAACACTTGGAGAACATACTGAAAATTCAAAACAACTGTTGAAAGTGATCACGGGAGAGGTGGATCAATTTACAGCTAGGGCTGCTTATTCCTGACTTGTTCCTTGGAAGCAAGGCAGGAAGATGGGATCTCACACAGGGCAGAAGGCAGCCACGGGGAAACACCCAGCCCCTTTCACTTTAACAATGTTACCAGGAATTGCCAAACCCAGAAGGACAAATGGCAACATGTGGCTGTCAGCAGAAGTGTGCGGGTGGAACAGCCTCCTTCAGATGAGTCAGCCGATCTGTCCTATCTTGTCCCAGAGCTCCACCTGCAAATGATGGGGGTGACATTGCAGAGAGGCGAAAACAGCAGGCCAAAGAGTTGGTCTTTCTTCTGGGAACAGACGGCCCCTGGGCCACTCTGGAGTTTGTTCAGTGGGAAGGTTCTCAGACTTTGGCAGTGTCAAACTGAAGCGAAGGGTGTGTTTACAAGGCCTGTCTAAAGCCTCGTCCACAGAAAGGTAGAGTCAGTGGGTCCTTGGGATAGCCCTAGAACCTTCAAGTTCTGTGGCAAAGGACAGCTCAGGGGTGGACACGCTGGGTAGAAAGAAATCCCCAGGGTAGGCAGCCGCCCTTCTCACTGGCCTTTCCCTCAAAAGGCAGAGAGAAAAAAAACACACACACACAAAACAGAAAACCACTTTCTTGTTTTTCACTTTTGCTTTCTTTTGTGCGGAAACACGGCCTACTAGTCTGTTATTGTTTCGCTGTTGCTGTGTGGGGAGACTTCATTATTCCGTTTGATGCAAGAGGAGCTGGTGACGAGAGGGTGGTTTCTTTCAGGGTACAGTGCGGTTTGGTGTAAGCATGAGTTACTGGCCAGCGTTACAGAGGTCCTTCAGTTTGTTCCCTACCATCTGGGTATTGCTAAACACATCTGTTCCTTCTCCTGAAGGATGTTCCAGGGTTGCCACACGATTTAAACGGTGCGGAGAGACAGGCTCCATTTGTCTACATCTCTGCTTTGTAGAGATGGCTCTGAAGAGCCTAGCTTGCCATGACTGGCACTCATTCAGAGCCTGGGGTTTTTAACTCTGAATTTTGATTTGGGCATTTGCCTGGGGTGTTAGTCTGCCAGGCCCTTCCCGGTCTGCTCTCTGCTGTTTTACTCCTAAAGATTTACAGCTAATGAAGGGATAAAGAAAGGTCATGGGGGAGAGGCTGCAGCATGTGGTGGTGACTCACAGGCTGGGTCTGGTGTGGAGCCAGTTTGGGTGGAATGCTTCAGGCTGTGCCTGCTTCCATGTGGCTCTCAGCCAGGTCCCTGCAGGAACCGGTTTCTTGCCTGTTCCTGGTCAGCGAGAAAGCTTGGCTGTTCTACCTGTCTCCTGCTGGGATGAGCTCAGGTCAAAGCAATGAAACCTGTTGGCCATTTCTCAAAGAATCCAACAGTTGAGCTCTGGGAACCTCAGGAGTCAATGCATAGGCTTGTCTTGGGAGGGTTCAGGCTTAGAGACCAACCACAGTTACCATAACTCACAGGGCACATTAGCAGAAGAGCTGAAGGGATCCAGGTGGGCAGCTAGGACCAGGCACAGTCTCTGAGGCTTGGTACTGCTGATGCTTCCGGCCAGATGATCTTTTTCTTGTAGGGGGCTGTGTTGTACACCACAGGAAGCCAACTGCACGCCTGACCTCTCGCCCACTAGAGCTTGGGAATCCCCTACCCCACCAATGTAACTAGGAAAATCACCTCTGGCTGAGAACCACTGTGGTATGGCAGTTCTAGGCCCATGACTGGCCAAGTCTGGGAAGATCCATACACTGTGAAAAATCTACTGGACACTAACCATGTGAAAAGCTCTCTGCTTGCATCCAGTGCCTTATTTATAAGGTACATTATATGTACATTATGCATTATAAGGTATACTGTATATATTATAATTATTGTATATATTATACACTATACTTTATAATGCATCACATTACAGCTGTGACATGAGGAAATACCTTCTGCCCCATTGTAGGGATAAGAGGCCAGATGTTCATTCACAAAGATAACTTGGAGCTCAAGGCCAAGCGGAAGTTGCCCATTCCTCCCTTGTTGCCTTCCATAATGGAGCTATCAGCTAGAAATATGGGTGAAAATTCAAGACGCAAGACCCAAGCTGTTACTGTGGCTCAGAGATGCTGCCAGCTGGGTTGAACCCACTTCAAGCAAATAGCTGCAAACCCAGTGGGGACATTGAGAGATGTAGACAAACTGCAAAGCAAGTAGAGGATCCAGCCAGATGTTCTGTGGGAGAGGAGAGGACCCTGAGTTCCAGCTAGATGGGGTTTGTCACAGGCAAGTCTTCACCCCACCCTTGATAGTTCCACCTGTGACCCCTGTCGGATGACACTGGATACGTACTCAAGGCTGCCTTTTTTTTTTTTTTTTTTTTTTTCAGTTCAAATATCGCTCACCCAACCTCCATTTTCACTGATAGGATCAAGGCTTCCTCTGCTGCTGGGGGCCTGGGAGCAAGTCTGGGCTGTGGGAAGGGCCAAGGAATGTCTGCAATTATGGGGCCGATGGCGATCACTTATTGTACCCTAAGACCTGTAGCATGGTGGAATCTAGTTTGAAGTTTGGAAAAACTCATGACTCTTAATTTGACACCAGTGGCTGGCACTCACCCTGGGTAGGTACATTTAGCAATAATAGCATGGGGGGGGGGAGTGAGCAGGGGGGTACTGAGGGAAGGGGAAGGTTGGAGAGACTGGGTCTTAAAATAAAGTGTGCATGGAAGTGGTATATGGAAACCTGTTACTTTTAAAACTAATATAAAAAGAAATCAAACAAGAATTAAAAATTAAAAATATAATTCATTTTTTAAATAAAAGATTTTATTTTTATCTGTGTGTAGAGGGGCATGGGTATCTGTGGAGACCAGAAGAGGGTGTCAGATACCCTGGAGCCGGAGTTATAGGTGGTAGTGAGCCTCATGATAAAGGAGCTGGAGCTGAACTCAGGACCTCTAAGGGAGCAGCCTTCGATAGCCAACCAATCTCTCCGATGTCCACGGCAGGTTAAAAGGGGCAGGGTTTCTGCTGCGGATTCCTCAGTGACCACAGCCACTAGGTGGAAGTGGGGAAGCTGCCTCGTGGAATCAAAACGAGCATCCGGGGGGCCACCAAGGTTGCGTGGGACGCTGGTGTTTTAGTCTGGTGGCCTCTGGTTTGCAAAATGACGACGTTATCGAAGGAGGACTATCTTTGAAGACATGGACTCTGTCCCCTGTCAACACTTGGCTATCAATTAAAGTTATGTGCAGTGTAAAAACCAAGAGTTGCTTTACAAGAGGGATGGTTCCAGCCGAACTGTAAAAGACCAACCTGGGGCCTGATGCTCCCTGCCCGCCCGAGAGTTACTGGTGTCTCCAACACTGAGACATCTTGCTCAGCACAGTCACCAGGCAGGTTCAAGCATTTGTTTGAAAGCATCTCTGGGACTCCCCTTTGTTCCTAATCCCTCCTGCCCTCTCTTACAGCCTTGCCCTTTCCCAGAGATGCTGTGGCTGGTCCTTGTTGGTTCATTGAACATCATCAAACAGCCAGACTGCTCCAATGCAACCTTTGGCTTGGCTCACTCTGGATTATTTTTACCTTATCGAATTCTCAATATTAGAAGAAGAACAGGTGAAGAAAAAAAATATACTGAAGAAAAATTAGAAAATGCAACCCCATAAGATGAAAGAAAAGGAAAGGGAAAAATATCTTGCAATCTCATAACCAAGACAGAGGTTTGGGGTTATTTTCTTGTTTTTGTTTTGCTTTCAACAAAAAGGAAGGTCTGGAAAAAATTGTCAGGAGACATGTGATATTTTACTAAATTTTCCAAAACCATGCTTTTAAGAGAGATCTTTGGATAGCTAGGCAAATAGGTCTGGGTAATTTTCAATGATACACATAATTTTGGCAATATCAAAAGAAATGTCATATGATGAAGGTGGCATCTACCAGAGACTCCTTCCTCTGTGTGTGTGTGTGTGTGTGTGTGTGTGTGTGTGTGTGTGTGTGTAGCTCGCGCACAGGCATGTGCACAGCATATGCAAATGAACTGTCTGTGGCTCCTGAAGAAGAAATTCTGTTGCTAATGTGCTGATTCACTGCCAAGCACTGCTGCAGGCAGGGAGCAGATTCTCCTTATTCAAGCCAAGCATTTGGCCCTGGTGGCTTAATGGCTACCATGACAGACTTCTCTCACACCTCACCTCCTCCTTGGCACATGGACATATGAAGCGTTTTGTTCATTTCACCTCCTAATCCCCTCTCGTTTTTTTTTCAATTATCCTTTAACGTCTCTCAAATTTATATTGGCTCCACCCCCACACTCCCCGTTACAAAGTCAGACATACAGAAGCCTCCTTCTTCAGGCCACGGTGGGGAGGGGCGTTGTGTCTCCTTCTGAGAGCTTGTCTGAGTATGTGTGTGTCAGCTCAGGCTCTGATGGTACCACACGCCTGGCTTTGTTTGCAAAGCTCCGAGAATAGCTTATCATTTCCTTTCCACGGCCAATATCCATGCGACCAGGGCGTCCAGTTGAACTCAATTTTTGGAGGCCACTGGGGGTTTGGTGGGGGTGGGGGACAGACCTGTGTGGGAAGGTGATGGGGAACAACCAGGCTGCCTTAATGCAGAATTCCTGAGCCTTCAACTAAAAGAATTTAGCCCAGATGAGCATGAGCAGTAACACATTTGATGGGAAGACACGCAGTAGGACCATGGATACTAGGCGTCAGGCATTGTAGGGCGCCTTAAAGGCTGACATGGCTGGAAGGAGTTGAGGTGAAGGCTGTATATGAGAATCTTGTGTACTAGCTCTTTGGTGTTGCCCCTCTTCCACCTTGAGTTTTATTCTCTTTTCTTTTTCTTTCTGGTATGCTACTGGAAAACTTTGGAGAGGCTCCTGCGTCAAATGAAGGACAGTATAATTGCATCTAAGTTGCAGGCACTGGTGCGAGCATTCATCACAGAGCCTTTCATTTAAGCACTTCAGTATGCCCGAGGGAGGAGCAATCGCTGCTGTTTGACAGATGTAAAGGCAGGAGAGGAGACTACCCCTGTCTGAGGTCGCAGGTCGGGATGCAGGTCACCATGTGCTCTGCCTCTGTGACAGGAATCACAGGCTTCTGCATCCTAGTCAGCTTGGCTCAGAGAAGCCACATTAGCACAGTGGGTTTCAGACTTACCATGTAACTAAGGATGGTCCTGCAGAGGTGTGAGAATCCTCCTGCTCCCTCGTACAATTCTTGGATATATCTGGAAAGAGAACTGAAATCTGGGCCGCCATTTACATCCAGATCTTATTTGGGTCTCAGCTTTACCATTGTCTTTACAGGAGCATTGCAGGGGCTCTGTTATGAGAAAAGGCACTTCCTTTTGAGGCTACCGCTGTCACTGGACTAGATCTACTTAGCAATAAAGATGGGTTCATTGCAGCCTTTCCTTTATATGAAGGAAATTGGGGAGTCTGGGGGGAAATGGAGATACCTTCATCTAGAATGTATACCATTCCATATTTGTCAGAGAAAAATTTTAACCCCTAGAGAGAGAGTATGTTTGGAAGACGAAGTGCCAAACTGGCCAAGGGAAATGACCTTTCCAACTGATTTGCCAGGTTTGCTGAACAACTCATTTGGATCTCGATGTGATATATGCAAAGACCTGAAGTGTTATCTGTAAGACTCACCGCCTTTTCATTAATTTATCCATCTTTGAGAGGAGAGTTTCCCAGCATCTCATCTGTCTGTCTTCTGTGCTTCGGCTGACCCTCCCTCTGATAAAGCAGTGGCTTTCTGACTCATCTTGTGTTGAAGATGATTCCAGAACTCGGGTAGGGCTGTGTTGCAGACACATTGAGGTAGGCTATCTACCCTCATTCCTAGCAACACGGATCTTCAACATCCTGACTGTGGGATCAACTAAGGCTGAGCCTTTTGGGGCAGTGCCCATAGCAGACATGGGGAACTGACCACAATAAAAGTAATCAGCAATAAAGTAAGTTACTCACGAGGAATGATGCATGCCTTTGGGAAGCGAGTCCTGTACTGGTGTTACCAGGATCCGAGGACCAGCTTTCCAATTCTTTCCCTCACATGGTGAAATCCCTCCCTCTTATCCTGTGAATAGGTCAAACTATTGACACCCATGCTCTAGACTCAGAAGAAACTTGTAAGCCTAAGTTTCCTTCTCTATTTTTACCAGGCATTCCATAAATATCTTACTGATTTCTTATCCTGGCCTGGGGAACCTGCCCAGGCAGAGAGCTAATTTCTGCCTGGACTTTGGAGATACTGAACCCAGATCTGGTGTGGGGATGGAGGGCAAAGATATTGCCAAAGGGAAATATTAGAATCAGATTTTGAAGAGAACTGTACAACTTGTTGAGGAGTCTATATTTTATGTTGTAAACAGCTAGACACTCACATAAGACATATAGTGTGTGTGTGTGTGTGTGTGTGTGTGTTGTGTACACACACAATTCAAACTTCTTAGTAATGTCAATGCACCTACCTCTTGCCTCAAAGCGAATAGGAGGCAATTTATTTTGTATTTGCATAAAAGTGACCATGCCTGGGAACATAGACTCAGGTTATCCAAACACCCTGTTTCCACATGGTAACAATCTCATGAAGCTTTTACAACAACAGAACAAAGAGATGACACATCAAGTATAGACATTTTGGTAGGAAATCAAACAGGTGGTCTCAGTGAGGTGGAAACATCTCTGTTCCAAGCCATGGATGTTATCTGCTGATGCCCTTGGTCTTAGGGTTGACAGAAGGTGAAGGCAGGCTCGAACACTTCACAGGGATTTACCTCATCATCATACTGACAGATGTTAGGTCAAGTACATATGTGAGCAATGGCTTAAGAGTGCTAAAGATACCTCAAGGTAATTTGGTTCTAAACCTGCAACATCCCAGCATTCCATAATCATAAAATGTATAATCAGCTAATCAGCTTTGTAGAATCTTTAACACAGATGAACACTTTTTTTTTTTTCTGTTTTGGTCTGGGGTCGGGGAGGAACTTCATTTTATAGCAAGTTTCAGTTTATAGCTTAACCCAAATGTTTAATCAGGATCAGTTTTGTGCTGGGCTCTGTGCTGGCTAATTTCTTGTCAACCTTACACAGACTAGGAGGAGCCTCAGTTGAGGAACTGCTTCAATCAGACTGGCCTATGGCCCCACGTGTAAGCTCAACTGTTAGGTAACTAAATCACAAGGCTATGAATATATCAACTGCAGCCTGGAAGAAAGTCCGAGTTCTCTGAGGGCCATTTTCTCAATAGCTAAATTGATGTAGGAGGGCTCTGCCCACTGTGGGTGGTGTCATCCTTAGGCAGGTGAGCCTGGCTGTATAAGAAAGTAGCTGAACAAGTCAAAGGAGAGATAGCTAGTCAACATTGTTTCTCTGTAGAAAGCCAGTAAATAGCGTTTCCTCTGGAGTCTCTGTTTCAATTCCTACTCTGAGTTCCTCATTGAGTTTTTTCCTGCCTTCCTCAGTGGTGGGCTGGAAGCTGTAAGGCAAATAAACCCTCTCCTCACCACATGGTGTTTGGACTTGGTGTTTTCGTACAGCATCAGGAAGCAAACTTGGGCAGGTTCTCTAGAGGGCGCTAGAGGAAAAAGGCAGTCAAGCCTTGGGAGGGCAGCACAAGACTGAAGGATACTTGAGGCAAATGACAGTGTAGGAACAGTTAAGAGTACAGGCTCAATCTCCAAGGGTGCAGAACTCTCACTGTAGACCAAGCTGGCCTTGAACTCAGATCTGTCTGTGCTGGGATTAAAGGCCTGTACCACCACCACCCACCTGGAGCAGAAGTTTTTAGGCAAGAGAAAAGCAACTTAAAAAAAAAACTAAGTAGAAGTTAGCCATGGTGGTTCATAAGCAACTTTGTCTCAAAGAATCCCTCTGTGTGGGAGTGGAATAGGAGAGAGGCAACATTTCTCAACCTCTAGTTCCCAACAACTTTAAGGGGGTTGAATGACCCTTTTTCACAGGGGTGGTCTAAGACCATGGGAAAACACAGATATTTACATTATAATTCTTAACAATAGCAAAAATTGCAGGTGTGAAGTAGCAACAAAAATAATTTTGTGGTTGGGGTCAGCACATGATGAGGAACCATATTAAAGGGTCGCAGCATCGGGAAGGTTGAGAATCACTGGGCAGAGGGCAGAACCCGGGGAAAGCGACTGTAAATTTCCTTCAATGTTGGCTGTCCTCATCTGATGTGTGACAATGCAGCAAAAGACGTCCTACGTAATGAAGTCCTTTCTAGGATTTAGTAGTCAGCACCCACTTGCCTAAATAAATAAAACCAGCACCAAGAACACCAAGCAGATGTTATTTCACAAACCAGGATTTTCCAAATCTTTCCAAATGTGCTGGTGGTATGTCAGTATGGAGATGGCCCAGCTAAGACTTCTTAGGAATAAAAAAAAAAAAAGTAATTTAAATTATCCAGGCCTTAGTGACCCTTTCTCAATAATTCACTTACGAGTTATACTTGGAGATGCATATAATATCACGTTACTTAAGTGTGGGAGGGGTTAGGGAAGAGCGTCAGGTTCCACTTGTAGGCATCCGTCGTCCGTCGGCTCTGAATTTCTCCCAGGCAGCAGTTGATATTTTATAGCCTTGTAATTCAGTTGACTGTCACTCAACTCAGCACCAGTGACATAGATATACGCAGAGACCAAATGTGCTAATTACAAAGGCAGTACAGGTGGGAGGCCCTGGTTACAACCCCTGTTTAACAACAGTGGCAGATTGCGAAGAGAGGGCCGTTCATCATCCGATAACATCAAGGCTTGAGGGGAAGAATGTTCTGGACTGAGTTTACAGAGCTCCGCAGCTTTGCCCCCTTCGAGACTTGGTGGAATGGCGGCAGGAAGGGAAGATAGCCGTGGGTGGGTAGGGGGAGGGGTTTCAGAGAGTGAAGAGCTATCTGCCCCTGGGTCGAGCTGAGTCACTGTGATAATTTCGTTTTATTTTAGAAGTGATACTCTGATGTAGCCGTCAGAAATTACTTTTCATTAATTTTTAAATTATATTTTTACATTTAAATTTTTTTTATCTATATATGTATGTGAGTGTAGTTACATGAATCAGGGTGGGCATGTGGAGGTCAGAGGACAACTTGGGGAAGTCTATTCTTTCGAGATTCAACTCAGGCTTGGCAGCACGTGCCCTCATGTGTTGAGCCATCTTTCCAGCCCTCACTAATTAAAACACGTTTTAATATCATTATTTTTTATATGCGTGGATGTTTTGCCTGCATCTGTGTCTGTGTGTCATGGATGTGCCTGGTGGAACTGGAGCTACGGATTGTACAGGTTACGAGTTGCCCTGTGGGTGCTGGGAACTGAATACAGTGACTGCTTTTAACTGCTGAGCTGTCTCTCCAACCATCTCATTAATTTTTTTTTTTTTGAGCCTCCAAGTTTTTACCTCCAAATGTGTTTCTTTTGCTTTTAATATGTTTGTGTATATGGTGTGGGGGTATGTGTATGTGTGTGAATGCACACATGTGGAGGCCCAAGTTTAAAAGGTTAAAACCTTTCTGAATTACTCTTCTACTTTACTCTGGGAAGCAGGATCTCTCAGTCAAGTCCAGAGCTTGCCCATCCAGCTAGTCTTTCTAGCCAGCGGACTCCGAAGATCTCCTGTTGACACGTGAGGTGGGACTGGAGGTTGATCGCCTCCTGAGATTTCTGTGGGTTCTGAGGAAACAGACTGCAATCCTCACACTTTGGCAGCAAAGGCACTCCAAGCCATCTCCCTGGCTCATCGTTTTTCTTTCCTTAATTCTAAGACTCTACCTGGTCTATAGTGTACCTCTCAAAACACATTTCAAAAATGTCTTCCTGCATGCAAACTCAAGCCTTCAGTTTTCTTTCAAGCAAACATTAGCATATTAAATAAAAATGGAAAATGTTAGATTTAAGGGTGAGAAAAAAAAAAAAAGGAAGGTAAAAGTGAATGCACCGTCCTGTGCCAAATGAAGGTGTATTTAAGGTGAGTCCATCAACCACAACTGAAGCCTCTTTACTGTGGATTATAAGATTGTGGTTGCACCTAACATTAAAAAGAATGAATTCAAGGTTTTCAGGACAGATGGTATACATTCTTCTCCTTATGCTTGTCCTTAAATAGAAAAGAAGGAGGAGGAAGAGAAGGAGGAAGAGGAAGAAGAGGAAAAGAGGGAGGGGGAAAAGAAGAGACATTGTCTGGGGATGTGTTCTCTCTCTTTCTCTCTCTCTCTTTCTCTCTCTCTCTTTCTCTCTCACACACATACACAGAGAAGGGAAGGGAAGGA
>NC_034593.1:35297286-35309830 GCF_900095145.1 Mus pahari
GAGAGAGAGAGAGAGAGAGAGAGAGAGAGAGAGAGAGAGAGAGAGAGAGAATCTCTCTGTGTATGTAGCTCTTGCCGTCCTGGAACTCCCTATATGTCCAAGCTGGTCTCAGACTTCCAGCAATTAGACTGCTTCTGCCCCTCAGGGGCTGGCAGTCAAGTCAGCGCCACTATTCCTGATGGACCCCTGGGACATGTCCTTAAGCAGAGTTATGTGTTCAAGACCCAGAGGCAAGACTCAGAGAGACCTGGAAAGTGTATTTGCCATGTTCCAAATTCAGTCTCAGCATTTTGTCTCTGAGTTCTGCCGTCTGTGTTGACTGCCTCAGCTCTGGAAACCTACCTGCATGATGTTTTGGCAGCAGAGGAACTCAAAGCTGGATTAATTGCTAAATCACAAGCAGGGAACTACAGCATTTAAAACCAATCTCAACATAATATAAATGTTTCCATGCTGTTTAAAACACTCATTCCAAGCCTCCCTTTGGAAGTAGGCTGGTTAAACCAATCCATCATGAACGGGGATGGGGGGTGATCCCCACTTGGCATTTGGATACTCTGGTGCACATAGGGGGATGAATCCCCGCTACCTGTGAGGAGCAGGGCCGATAGCAAGCTGACTATGGTAACAATGATCCTGGGGCTGTTATATACACTGGGGGAGATCTAGAAATGCAGCCAATGCTCAACTGCAGAGCTCTTGGATTGCAAAGACTCAGTCACATCCAAACTAATGACTCCACTGAACCTTCCTCCGTGCATTTCTTCATTGTGCAGATGGAGTTCATTGGAGATTGAGTGGCTGAAATCGAGAGGTCATCCAATAGAGAGCTGTTGGGTGCATGTGCACTCCGGATGCCGGGCAAGGTGGAGAAGAGTAACCGGGGTGTATCTGCACCATGTTATGATTGTTTCTAGTGTGACCTTGCTTGGGATGAACTTCCAGGAGATTGACATATCATTGGTGCTTTCTACGAACCAAGCACATATCATGTTAAAACAAACAAATCAACAAAAAACATCTTTTTAAAAATTAAGTAATTCATGCACATTGCTTACAACACCAACACGTGGAAGGGTTCACACTGAAAACCTTAGTATTTTTCCTTACTTTCTCTGAGTACCAGAAGTCTCCATCTTTAACGGAGGCTTACTCTGGGTTGTCTGAGTGGCCGTGCCTCTGTGTCTAAACACATCTCTGAATTCTTCATGCCCTTCTGCTGTGGTGGATGAAAACTTAGCTCATCCTCTGCCCTCACCCCTCCTCTTCTTTGTAATATAATTATATCACTATTTTTGGCTCTTCTAATGGTTACTCCTGCAACTCAGAATGAGGCCCTTAAATCTCTCTTTTCAGCTGAGTATTGACAGGAGCGCTTGCCCGTCCACTTAGGATGCTGATACGCCTCTTCCTTCCTGTGACTTTTTTTTTTTTCTACCTCCTTCACCTCTAGCTGCTCTCAGTTGCAATTTGGTTTTCAGAGTGTCAAAGCTGATAATATTTACACTCTGGTCTCTAATATAATTATTCTCAGAAGTCATTTCGAACGAGCTGCTGTAGTATTGTCTGAGGACTTGGGTCTTGCTGTGAGTCCCTCTCACAGGAAGAAGCCTTTCTGTGAGGACTGGAGCTGTGTTCTGGCCACACTCCTGTGGATGGACACTGTGGGTCCTCAAAGGTCACTAGCGATGTTATTATTCTCCTCCGTAGAACATGTGTGGCACAGACTTTTGGGTTAGAGATGATCATGATCTTTTTCTACATCCTCAACTCGTCTTGTTTGCTCTCATTTCCCTCCTGATGTTTAAGGCTGACTTTTTATATTTAAAGTCATTTCCACTGTAAAAATAATGTTGCCTTTTATGATTTTATACCCTTTGCTAACATTGTGTGTATTCCCTGGGGGTACCTTCCTTCACACATACACTTAGTGTGAACCCCACTTTAAATGGTTCCCATCCCAGTTCCCAGTTATACCCATGAAAGTAAAGGTGCAGGTTAATCGTGGGTTGATAATGAAAAGTTTAGAATTTGTATATGTATATATATGTGATTTTTTTTATCTTTTCCTACCATAAAATGAAACACCACTAAAATATTTAATGCACTCATTAGTTTTTATAGATTATCTCCTTTAAACTTCAAAGCAGCTTGAATTCAGAGGTCAAATACTTCTTTTTTTGTTTGCTTTTGTTTTTGTTTTATTTTGTTTTTTTGAGACAGGGTTTCTCTGTGTAGCCCTGGCTGTCCTGGAACTTATTCTGTAGACCAGGCTGGCCTTGAACTCAGAAATCTGTCTGCCTCTGCCTCCCCAGTGCTGGGATTAAAGGTGTGTGCCACCACTGCCCCGCATCAAGTACTTCAAGGTGATTGCTAAACAGTTGATAAAAATCACTTAACCTTCAGAGACCCTTGACCCACGGAATGCGAGTTCCAGGTCTTCAGACTCTCTCCCTACTTGTTTACTGGTCGAGATATCTCAGCAGCCCTATGTAAAACTTTCCTAGAGAAAGCAGAAGACCACAGTGGGGGATATGCAATTGCAACCCAGGAATTCTAAGGTATTGCAAGATATGGAGGAAACATCTAGTATGCTTTGTGTGCATGGTCACTTACATGCTGGTACAAGTGTGCGCTCATGCATGTGGAGACTAGAGGGCTCTCTTGAATTTGATTGTTCTAGAAGATAGACACCTTGATTCTCCATCTCCTGCCCCGACACAGGGTTTCTCTGTGCAACCCTGGCTGTCTTGAAACTCACTCTGTAGACCAGGATGGCTTTGAACTTAGAGATCCACCTGCTTTTGTCTCCCGAGTGCTGGGATTAAAGGTGTGTGCTACCACTGCCCAGAGTCTCTTGTTACCTTTTAGGCAGGGTTTTGTTTTGCTCTAGTGCTCTTTGATGAGGCTATGCTGGACGACCAGTGAGCTCCAGAGACCTGCCTGTCTCCCCTTCCCAGGCACTGGGGTTATAAGCATACACTGTCATACCCAGCTTTTTATGTGGATGCTGGGGTTTGAACTGAGGTCCTGATAGCTACGTGGCCAGCACATTTAACTTGTTTTACAACTTACTTCAGGCCGAGCATTGACTGGTGGATGTCCTTATCCCATGCCTAACACTGTGTGGGTCAGTGAGAGGTAGCCTGATTCAGTTGAGCTAAAGACTTTGAAGCCCTGGGGACCCTGAAGGGATGGGAGGAGCTTCGCCCGCTCCCAGCACCAGGCCCCTGTCACTAGCTACAGCCCCCCTGCCCCCGCCACTCCCCCCTTCCCCAGGTTTGTGGCCTTCAGTCATGTAAGGGCAAATGCCCCAAGCCCTTCCACTCATAGATGAGGCATCCCTAACATCTCAGACCAAGACAATAGGAAAAGAAACGTGACCTGAGGTCATGTAGGCTCAAGACAGAGATCTCCATGTTAATGATGATAGAGGCCTGGAAGGCTTAGCCAATAAGCTTCCCTTCCCAGACATTCCTCCCTGCAAAAGTTATTTACCCTCAGTCCCACCCTGAGATTACTTTCCATCATGACAATAAATGGTTTGGAACCACAGACTGTCTCTTTCCATCTAGATCCACCGTGGAGAGCTATGGAAAAAGCCTTCGTCTGCAGAGCTGCTGTCTAATCTTCCAGCAGAAGGCTTCTCTGAGCTCCCAGCCACAATCACCACCAAGCTGACCGCCACCAAGCCAAGGACTCTCCCCGTGTCACTAGCTGCAGCTCTCCCTTTCCCCTCCCCAGCCCTGGGCTAGATCAGTCTGTGGGCCCTCACTTCATTCTTACCTCTTCTGAGGTTCCCAGTGGCGCTTGGAAGTCCCTGAACCTGAGAACCAGATGACCTTGGCCTCCTCCAGACCTTCAGCCAGCTCTGGCTGTTCCGTGCCCACGTGCCACATCATGGGACAAGCTCAGTCAAACATCCCGAGTTCTGCCTCCCCAAGTGACCATGCCCTGTGGCAGAACAGATGCAGGACCACAACCCTACAACACTGGAAACCGTGGTAAGAAGAAATAAGGCATGTTTCTTTTCTCAGGAGGCTCTAAAGGCTAAGGAGGCAGCCCAATACACATAGATGGAGTGTTGGAAACAACGGGCACCTTGCTCTGTGTTTTGGAGTTTATGCCCACCTCTGCAGCCTTTCAAAATGAAGTCTGATATGTTGGCTAAGTGTGGCTCTGTTCCTTTAGGTTAACTGTTGCGAAGACTGTAGTTGCCTTCATAGATGCTAGAAAACAAGTTATGTGCCTTAAGTGCTACCCAACACAAAATGGGGTGGCCTGTGTCTCCATGCTGGCTTGGGAGCACTCTAGACTCCCTTTGAAGCAACAAGGAGAAAAACTTTCCTCACCCCGTTTTAGCTGCCATTTTTTTTTTTTTCACCTCTGTGACCAGATGCTTGAAGAACATCTTGGAGCAGAGCAGATTCATTTTGCTCACAGCTTCAGAGTCAACTGTCCATGTTGGTTTGACCCCGGGTACTCTGTAGGATGAGACAGCAGCACGAACATGGAGCACAGAAGGTTTGCCATCTTGCTATAAACAGAAAGCATAAAACACACAGGGAGGGTCCATGTACCGGGTACCTCCAAGGGCTTACCTTCCGGGATCTACTGACTCCAGTTAGGTCCTACTTCCTAAAATTTGTAGAACCTTCCAAATTAGCACCGTTAGCTAGGGTTCAGGCTTTTGACATACAAACCTATGGGGGACATTTCATATTCAAACTGAAGCACATTTTAATCAGTTAATTTTAATTTCCGCTGGAAGAACTAAATATATAAATTATATATTTTTAAATTGCTCCCCTGTGAAAAAAATCTATGCTCTGTTAATTAGCATGATACGTTTTTCAAAGGTGACCAGAAAATTCTTTTAGGTTACCATGTATTTGACAGAATTTCCTGAATGAATATTCATTTTGAAATTTAAGGTCTGTCTGTTCTTTGATGGGCCCTGTGTGAGAATTTTATGTGACTGTACACACATGCTTATGTCTCTGTATGTATTTATGGTTTATGTGTGTATGTATATGTGATGTAGATGTGTAATGTGTGCCTATGTGGTATGTGACATATGTTTCCAGTTTATGTATATATGGTGGTGTGTGCATGGCAGGTTATGCGTGTATGGTATATGTGTATAGTGAGTATATGTGTATTATATATGTGTGCATTTTTATATGTGGTGTGTGTTCTATGTATGTGTGGTGTGTGTGTATATGTAGTTTGTATTATATATGTGGTGTGTGTTGTATTTTTGTATGTTATGTATAATATGCTTGATGTATGTATGTATGGTAGAACTCTGTGGTATGTATATGTGTGTGCTGTGTGCGTATGTGATGAATTTGTGTGTGTGTGTGTGTGTGTGATGGGGTACCCATTAACTTCTAATCATTAGAACAACCCCTTATTCATATATTCATATTCATTATTATTCACTTGGCTCCTCTTACAGTATGAATAGAAGAAGGAAAACATTTATAGATCACTTAAAACGTTTTACTAGAAGAAAGGGAACAAATTAGCCCACTTGAATCACTAGCTTTGCAGAGGGGAATGAGCAGAAGATATATTTAATCTTTCATCAAAGGCTGTATTTGAAGCTCCTAATATACAGTTGCACTCGGAACAGCGCTAAATGAGTTATTAGAACATTTACACGGGATCGTCATTGTTTTTATTAGAGGCATTATTCCTTGCTCCTTTGTTAGAGAAACACCCCACAGCGTGTGCAGATCGTGTCTAATTGCAATGCTGCTACGTTTCCCCTCAAATGTAGTTGACTTATTTTATAAATATTTCAAGTACGTAATTGCTATTTTGCTTTAATGAAAATCACAAATGTATTTAGGTACCCTAAGGGGTTAGAACGCATCTGCCCCTGTGACACAGTTATAGAAAGTGTGAGGGTTACTTCTGATTTCCCCAACTACGGTTCTGGAGATGGCTCTTTGCCCTTATACTCTCCCCTGTCATATCAGAAAGCTGTGGTGTTTGACAGACATGGGCTTCAAGCCCTTTCTCCCTTACTTTCCAGTACATTAATCCTGGGCAAGTTCTTTTCTTCTCTGAGCTTCAGGACTGCTTTGTAAAAGTTTAATGAGTAGGGTAATAGTACCTTGCCAGACTAGTATGAAAATAGATGATATAAAACACTTAACCTGGGGCCAGGCAGGCAGAATGTACTCAACACACTTTAGGATTTGTTGTTGCTGTTGTTGCGACAGTTCTGATTGACAGGGAGAGGTCATGGAGGGGATTCGTAATGTTCTGCCCTCGGTTGTGAGTATGGACCTGTCTGTTTCACTCTATGGCTGAGGCTAGATCCCTCCTCAATCTAGTTTGGGTGTGCTGTGCAAACAACACACACACACACACACACACACACACACTCACCAACAACAGCAACAACTTTCTTTTTTCCACATCTACTTACATCTCTGTGTCCAACGACCATCACAGCAGTGCACGTGGTGATGATATTGAAAGTATCTGGAATTCAGGGAAGTGGAGACCTCATTCTTTAAGGACTGGCTGGAAACTTCTGTGATGTGAACTGGCTGGAAAACCAAAGAGTCAGGTATCTTTGTTAGCACCCGTTCTGGAGTCATGGTGAAGATGTGGGTTGGTCCAGAAGGCCACAGTGCACAGTCACTCTTACTGGGTTGGAAGCAGCTAGCTCTATGTGCCTGCAAAGAATCTAACTCCGTTAGTGACTGATAATTACTTCTAGAAAACATCTGAGAACCTTGGCTATAACTCAGTGGCAGAACACCTTCTTAGCACTGGTAAGACCCTGGGTTCAATCTCCAGCACTTAAAAGGTATCTGGGAAGTTATTCACATGCCCTTTTCCTGTACAGCGCTTTGCCTCTAATGTTCCAAATGAATCCAGTATGAGACATGGACGTTCTTCTGAGGGCAAGTTGAGTTGTCATCCCCTTAGGTGACTCCTCTTAGGGACAGAGAAGTGACCTTGCATTTGCTATAGGACCTTGAAGATGTGGGCGGTACTAATGCGTGCTCTGATACCGTTGCCCAGCAAATGAGAATTTCCCTAGCGCAGTCTCTATTTCTTCCATGCTACTTCCTGGTGCTCACCTTAGAGCCCAGATCTTAACTTTCCATCACTCATTTCTGGAGTCTAGGGTATCTGCTGATTCTGAGAGTCCTTAGAGAAGCAGCGATCCATCTTGGGAGCAGCCACCTTTTCTGTAATTCTCACACTACCCAGAATGGCATCTTTACCCCCAAAGAACTGTGCTCCACAGATCAACTCTCAGATGAACCAAAGTGCCTTCAGTATAGGCTCTTTGAATTTGCCACTCACACTTGTGGGTAGCTGTGATGCCCATGGCCATGGCCATCAACACGTCAACCAGGAGCCACCTATTAAATCTGAACCACAACGTGTTTTTTTTTTTTTTTTTTTTTTTTTAAAGCTTAAAGATGCAATCTAAAAAGAAAAATTTTTTAAAGATTTATTTACTTTATGTATACGAGCACACTGTAGCTGTACAGATGGTTGTGAGCCAACATGTGGTTGCTGGGGATTGAGCTCAGAACCTCTGCTTGCTCTAGCCCAAAGATTTATTTATTATTATATGAAAGTACACTGTAGTTGTCTTCAGACACACCAGAAGAGGGCATCAGATCTCATTATAGATGGTTGTAGCCACCATGTGGTTGCTGGGATTTGAACTCAGGACCTTTGGAAGAACAGTCGGTCCTCTTAACCACTGAGCCATCTCACCAGCCCCCTAAACAGAAAATTTAAAAGCACTGATCAAGTCTTTGTGCATGGGTGTTTGAATGTTCAATATGTGGACACATGTGCGTGTGTATGCATGTGGAGTCAGCACAGAACCACAGACGTCATTCCTCATGGGCCATACACCTTGTTTCTCGAGTTAGGGTCTCTTATTGGCCTAGAACTCTCTGTATAGGGTAGGCTGACTGGCCAGCATGCCCCAGGGGTCCCACTGTTTTCACTTCCCAGCACTGGGATTCTGGGGTTACAGGGGCATGCCATCATACCTGTTGTTTGCTTTTAAAATAGAGTTTTTGGGGACTTGAATTCAGGTCCTCGGGCTTTTACTTACTGGCTTCTAGTGATCTTTGGAAAGTCTTTTTTTCTTTTTGATTAATTTTTAAATTTCTCTCTCTCTCTCTCTCTCTCTCTCTCTCTCTCTCTCTCTCTCTCTGTGTGTGTGTGTGTGTGTGTGTGTGTGTGTGTGTGCTCTCAAAGGTCAGAAGATGGTGTTGGATCCCTGGAGCTGGAGTTCCAGGTGGTTGTGAGCCACATGATGTGGGTTCTGGCAACTGAAGTCTAGTTCTCTTTAAGAGCAACAAGTGTTCTTAACCATGGAGCCAACTCTCCAGTTGACATGACGTTTTATTACCAGAGCCTCACGCAGAGTTAGCCACCCAGCAGAGGCTTGTTCACTTGTCGAGTGGTGATTTCTGAAAGGGTCACCACATCAGAGAGAAGGGCTCTGGCTGAAGATTAGCCTAGTTTGCCCCACTGCTTCCTTTCCATATCCTACCACCTCCCCAGAGCTCCCATCCCACACCTGACAGACTTCTGTGCACTTGGGCCTGAGAGAGAATGACTCTCACTCTATCAATCGGATCACAGAATTTCCCATCAGGATCTTGGCTTTTATGCAAAATATCACTTGAGATCCAGCACCTTTTTCTCTCTGAACCTCCAGCACCAACAGAAGGAGAGGAGCTGGGGATGGGATGGGCATAGGAGCCTTTGTGTATTCCTCTGGTTTCCATTAATTCACTCTGAGGAGGAGACTGAAGAGCAAACACATTTTACCAGGCTGGCACAAAGCATCGTGGTGACATCTTTGGTTTACAGTTCTTGCCACAAATCCTTATGAGGCTTCCCTTGTGCTGATAGTTTCCTGTTAGTTTAGTTAAGATCACACCCAAGACAGAGAGCAAAGTTTAAAATGATATTCTAGATCATAAAGGTCCTTTCTCAGTTGAGTGTCGATAAGGTAGCTTGTGTGTTCTTTTGGGTGTTCGTGTGGTGTGTATGTGGGCACACATGTGCTCCAGTGCAGGGGGGGAGGGTGGTCAAAGGACTGGGTCTTCCCTTTCTACCTTCGTGTAGTTTGGGAGGTTGAGGTCACTGTGCTTGTGTGGTAAGTGCCTTTAGCTGCAGAGCCATCTTGATGCCCTGGGGTAATCTTTTTAGATACGTTCTTACAGATGTACGTAGTAGCTCTTTCTGGGTTTGTTCTGTTTCTCTGCAACACACAATAAACCCAGTGTATTCAACAACAGGTGTACTTCCAAGGCCTCTGTCTGGGGGTGGGGGTGGGGGTGGGGGTGGGGGTGGGAGTGGGGGTCAGTCATTCCATTGATGATCACAAACCACAGGATTTAAAAGTCACAGAACACAGAGCAATGCAAAGGACACTCTACCACCTTAGATGCATTTTTTTTTCCTGTCTCTGTTGGTCTTCTCATTGGTTTAAACTAGGAGGCAGGGCTCCTGTAAATTCCATGGTCCTTTTCAGTATCACCCTGCTCTGGGTACCTCTGTCAGGCAGAGAGATGCTGTGCGGTATGGAACGAAACAACAAAAGGAAAAGACAATGAGGAAATGTCCTTGGGTTTCCATCTTCCCTAGCCTACTAAAGAGAGTTCTATAATTCCTCCCTCCTCCCACTTCTTTATGAAAAGGAGCCTGGTCTTTAAGGAAGACAAGGTAACATGCTGAGAGTAGAGGGAGAAGAAGGAAAGGAAACCACACAGGCTGGGCACGGGCAAAGAGAGTTTCTGTAGTTCATAGAGGGTAGAAGACAGAGACATTAAAACAAGAGAGAGAGAGAGAGAGAGAGAGAGAGAGAGAGAGAGAGAGAGAGAGAGAACTGTGAAGGAGAGAGAGAGAGAGAGAGAGAGAGAGAGAGAGAGAGAGAGAGAGAGAGAGAGAGAGAACTGTGTAGATTGTGCACTTGAATTCCCTTCATGGCCTAGAAATAACAGAATTGATTATTGAGGAATTTGAGTAGTTTAATTGCACTTCCTAAAGGGTGCTAGCCAGAAATTGGACCTCACACAGGCCCCTGAATATTAGGATTTAGTAACACATATCTTGTACAGCCACAAAACCCCACCTGAGATGGGGCTGTTCTTAACTGATATAGGAAGATCTTAGGAGATGGGGCATGGCTGACATGTAGCAGGCTTTTGATGGTTATACCCACCTCTGGTCCCTGCCTAGCTCTGTTTGCTATGTGCCACCATGAGAAGAGCTGGACTCTATCTATGCCCTGCCTTCTCTGCCATGGTGGACTAAATTGCTCTGAACTCTGAACTGACGTGCACTTTTTTTTTCCTTATGTCATTTCTGTCAGGTAATTTGGCCACTCCTACATTGGGAGCAGATGACCTAGCTAAAGTGGTTAATCTGCTGTGGGGTCCCAGTCACTTGGGCAAACCAAGGTTCAGCCACTTAGAATGGAATTCTACCCATCACAGTCTGTATGCCAACCTTGATTTAGTTAGCCTTGAAACACACAGTGTACATAATTGGTGTGATTATTGCTAGGCATATTCTTTTGCCCCAAAGCTAGAGCCGGTACATGATCACTACAGTAAATTTATAAATATAGAAACATAATAAGGGCCAGCGAGGTGACCCGGGGAATAAAAATATTTTCCACAGTGGCCTGACAACCTGAGTCGACCCCTCAAACCCTCTGTGGAAGGAGAGAATCAATTCCTGCAAGTTTTCCTCTGACCTCTACACAGGCTCTCTCATGTGCACATCAACAACATATATTTTAAAAATTAAGTTAAAACAGTGATACCGGGCAGGGCAGAAATAATTACTCTGGTTCTATCGAAGGAAAACAGATGTACGTTTTTCCTTGTGACTTTTGTTTCTACGTAGCACCACTTGCTTCACATTGGACCCTTCTGTTTAACACTTCTCCTTGTGGTTATAAGAAGTACTTTCCCATCTTACTATGGCACGTTTGCTGATTGCATAATATTCCACAAATGCTTTTTCATCGGACAAGGAGGCGACATACACATAAGATGGCTTACCTCAGACTAGAAAACCAGTGGACTGCAAGGTGTCCTCAGAGTGGGAGCGGATACAGCTCCATCCTAGAAAGTCTTTTCTCATTCTGTGACAGCCTGATGAGGCCCACGGCTTTAGACTCTGTGTCTGGAGCGTTCTATAACACTTCTACCGTTTGTACCCTTGTTGGAAGAATTTGCGTGAAGGAATTATGCACTTAAAAAAATTTATTACAACATTGAACTTCCCTGGACCAAATTCACCAAAGAATAAGTAATATTCTTGGTTGGGAAGACATGTGGAGAATCAACTCATGCCTCAAAGCTATACCTCACCCTTTATTAATAATTTGCCTTGAGAAAATGGATATGGACAGCTTAACTACTTTTTCTTCATCATATGGCACTCAATTAGGCTTTGCTAGGAGAGGGTGCTTGAAAGATGTTTCCAGAGGAGAGGGCTTCCTTGCTTAGCAGCAGGCTCCTTTCTGCCTGTGGCTTCTCCAGTTCCTGGCTCTTGCTCTGCCCTAGGCACCCAGTAGCTAGTGGCTCATTCTGTCACCTCTTCTTGGTAATTGATCCAGAGTAAGGAGCTCTAGTGTGTGAGAACCAAGCTGCCGTGAGACTGGAGAGATAGGCCATCAGACTCAAAGGCACAGGGAGTGCAATTTACTGGGGACTTGCTGACAGAAGCGTGCATGGGGAACACTGCACCCCACCCACACACTGCAGCCACCACCACTGCTGCTACCACCCCGTTGCCGCCACCGCCTCACCACCACCGCCACCACCGCCACCACCACCACCACCACCACCATCACTGCTGCTGCCATGCTGTGTTACCCTTCCAACATGTTATTATGAAGAGTTCGTTGTGAAGCAAAAGCAGGAGAGGCCTGGTCTCCATCAGCAGGAGGGAGTCTGGACAAGGACAAAAGTCACTTCACCTGAGCTGAAAGGGATCTGCCTTACCTCGGCTCCAGCTTAAGGGTGCCAGGCCTGTTTCCTGCCATGATGGCTCAGGGGGTCTGGTTGTAAAGCCCCACACACCACTCTAACCACTTTGTCCTTTCAAAGGGAGCAGAGTGGTTTCCCTCAGGGACCGTCATGGCCGTTATGACGACTCAGCATGGATGTGTTCAAATGAGGCTGAATCCAGACAGACACCCCCCTCCCTAGCTCCCAGGGACTAAACCACCAACCAAGGAGTAGACACGGAGGGACTCATCAGTAGCAGAGAATGGCCTAGTCGGGCATCAGTGGGAGGAGAGGCCCTTGGTCCTGTGAAGGCTTGATACCCCAGTGTAGGGAAATTCAAGGGTGGGAAGGCAGGAGTGGGTGGGTGGTGGGAGAACACCCTCATAGAAGCAGGGGTGGTATGGGATAGGGGGCTTCAGGGGGAGGGAAGCTGGAAAGGGGATAACATTTGAAATGTAAATAAAGAAAATATCCCAAAAAAGTAAACTGTCTGCTTCTTCCTTTTTTTTTTT
>NC_034593.1:35309930-35332237 GCF_900095145.1 Mus pahari
GATGGTTATGAGCCACCATGTGGTTGCTGGGATTTGAACTCCAGACCTTCGGAAGAACAGTCAGGTGCTCTTACCCACTGAGCCATCTCACCAGCCCCTGCTTCTTCCTTGTTAAAGCACACTTTCTCCCTAAAGCTTGTCTCTCCAGTATCAGTTTTCCCATGCAGACAACTTCTGAGTCTAGTGATAGATTCTTACCCCACTAACCAGTAGTAATTCATTCTTTATATATGTGTATGTATGCACACACACACACACACACACACACACACACACACACACACGATGTAATTTTTATTTTGTTTGCATGAGTGTTTTGTCTGCATGTATGTATTTGTACCACACACATGCGGTGCCCATGGATGCCTGAAGATGGCAAAGGATCCCTTGGAACTGTAGTTACAGGCGGTTGTGAACCAGCACAAAGATGCTGGGAACCAAACCTATGTCCTCTGGGAGAGCAACCAGTGCTGCTAATCTCTGAACCATCCTTCAAGCCCAGTTTTAAAAACCTTTGTGTGGTGGTTTGATTGAGAATGGCCCCCATAGGCTCCTACTTTTGAACAATTGGTCCCTAATTGGGAAGGATTTGAAGGTGTGGCCTTGATTAAGGAGGTGTGTCACTGGGGGGGTGGACTTTGAGTTTTCAAAAGCCCAAGCCAGCCAGACCCATTCTTTATACACCCTTCCCCACACTCACCTTCAATTTCAGATAAGATGAGAGCTCTCAGCTACTGCCCCCAGCACCATGGCTGCCTGCCTGCTGTCATGCTCCCCTCTGCGACACTGTGGACTCACCTTCTGAAACTGTAAGCAAGCCCCCAACCAAAGGCTTTCTTTTATTAGTTGCCTTGGTCATGGCGTCTCTTCACAACACAGCAGTAAGACGACTTGTGAGAGTTAATAGAAATGATCTGCCTGACACATGTTAAGTATTCAGTTAACATTCCCTGTCATTATAATTTAACCCTGGTGGATCTGATGGTGAGTTTCCCTGGAGGACCACAGATGCAGATGAAGTGCCTGACAAAGCATATACACAGCTCAGCTGCTCTCCCACAGTTTTTAATGTTTTCATTGCTTTTAATGTCTTAAATAAGCAGTGGTGTGATGGGCATTTCTGTGGACAAAGTCCACTTACTATATATAGGGAGTATTTAAGGAGAAACGCAACTTTCTCTCCCTTCCACGCTTAGCCCTCAACTTTCCCCTGGAGGTGGAGGGAGGCCGCTCACATTTTGGGAGTGAACCCAGGCAAGTGCTCTACCCCTGGCCACACCCAAGTCATAGAGTCACCCACTTCCCCTTAAAGGAGTGGTTCAGTGGTGGAGGCTGGGTTTGGTGTGATCCAATCAGCTTCTTAAGAGTGGTTTTCTGCCGGGCGTGGTGGCGCACGCCTTTAATCCCAGCACTTGGGAGGCAGAGGCAGGCGGATTTCTGAGTTTGAGGCCAGCCTGGTCTACAAAGTGAGTTCCAGGACAGCCAGGGCTACACAGAGAAACCCTGTCTCAAAAAAACAAAACAAAACAAAACAAAAAAGAGTGGTTTTCTAATTGCAGTTATTAAAAGGATACTTAAAGTGGGTTTTACTAAGGCAGTGTCTTAGGAAAGCCTTGAAGGAGATAAGGCAGTACAGCAGCTCTGTAGCTGCATGAGAGCTGTCCCAGGCACAGAGGAACATAGGTACAAAGGTCTCCTCCATGGGAAGCAGGGAGTCAAATCTGGAGAATAATAAAGAGTGTAACCGGAGTAAGAGGGAGAGTAGTGAGCAAAGACGATGGAAGCTCAAGTCTTTAGCTCTGGTTGGACCTTCCAGCCATTGTCAGAGAGTTGTTTCTTATTGTGAGCAAAATGGAGAACCAAGAAGGGTTTTAAGCAGAGGATGTGGGTGGACTCGGATTTTTATCAGGATTCCTCTGGCTCTCAAGTGTAAGGACGAACTTGTGGGAGTAGACGGCGTTATTGCTTCTTTTTTTCATCCCTTTCGCTGTGGAGACGACATCATGACAGCTGACAATACACAGGGAGGTTATTTGGAGGCCCCTGTAGAGGCACAGGCTCGGGTAGAAGGTCCATGCTGGAGGGGCAGAAGAGACAACTAGCCTGGGGGAAAGTTGATTCTGTTGATAAAATTAATAAATTGATTGCATCTGTAAGTAGAAATAATGGCGATAACAGATGCCAAACATCTCATTGCTGGAGATGGAGTTCACAAATGCAGAAGGAGTGGTGGTGCCAGGAGGTATGAGTTTGATTCATGATATCTATCTATCTATCTATCTATCTATCTATCTATCTATCTATCTATCTATCTATCCATCCATCCATCCATCCATCCATCCATCCATCCATCCATCTATCTATCTATCTATCTATCTATCTATCTATCTATCTATCAGATACTCTCTGTCACCTTTCTAATTGTAGATGAATGAATGTATGTATCTATGTATTATAGAATATTTATCATGATATATTATATATTATGTAAGTTATATATAAGATAAACATAACTTAGTTTTGTGTCCTGAGAGGCTTTGAAATAGTAATATCCTTTAAACACTCAGACAGTGCTTTCTAAGTACCATCCTAGCTGAAAGAAACAAGGGTTTGTTAAAGAAATAACTAATAACTAATCTAGTTAAGGGCTGTAAAGTGCACGATACGTCTGGAACATTATGCCGGAAAATAACAAAATACCTAGTGACTGTTGGGAAAATTTTAGAAGGATGAAGGGCAGAACTGTGTTTGCTTAAAAGTGTTAATGATGTGCTGAACAAAGGGGAAGTGTCTATGCTGACACAGTTGAAGGAGTGAGTGAGCAAGTGGAAGCAAATGATTTCTTTTCTAAAATTAAAATCGGTTTTATTATTTTATGTGTATGAATGTTTTGCCTGCATGCTTGTCTGTGTACCATGTGCACGACTAATGCCCATGGAGGTCAGAAGAGTCCATAGGATCCCCTGGAACTGTAGACATGGGAACTGTGAGTCTCCACGCGGGTACTAGGAAACAAACCTGGATCTTCTGGAAGAGCAGTCAGTGCTCTTAACCACTGAGATGTCTCTCCAGACATCGGGATTGATTTCTGTATTATAGAAAAATCAGCTAGTAAATGCAGATGGAATGATGAAAATAGAGAATTCAATAAGCATTTGGCAATCTCTGTAGGCACGGCTAATTTTGGCTAAAGTTGTTAATGGAACTTAGGCTGATGGGTCATATTTCATGAGAAATAGGATGCTTTCTTTTACACATTCTAGGAAGGACTGCATTTCAGTGGTGAAACCTGGCAGAGGTTGTGGCCAGGTGGCCAAGATGGGACCATGTGGCACTGCACATCTTCTGCTGAGCTGTCCTGGAAGAGATCAGCATTGTTCCCATGGAACATTTGCTGTGGATGTCTTTCCATGTCTGATTAGGAGGACGCACCAGAAATTCTCAGCAAGAACTTACACCCCACCGAGTGTAAGTTCTTAGGAACTGTCAGCTACATGAAAGATGGGACAAGACTGTGGAGCTATTTCGGATAGAAGAGATGTGATAGCTCAATGTTACATGTGTTCCTCAGAAAATTCTGAGCCCCAGACAAACCAGACACATTTGGGGGATTAGTGAAATTTGAATAGGAGGGTGGTGTGTCAATACTGATTTCATGATTTAAAGACCGTGTGCTGGTTTTTTTTTTTTTTTTTATGTGTATTTTGAAAAGTACATATTGGATTCTGGAAGCTGATAAGACTTAAGAAGTTCAGAACACATGGTTAAAATTATTTTAAAATACTTTTCTTTTAAAAAGAAGTCTATTAGATGTGAAAGATAGATAGATGATGACAACTTTGGTCAGGGAGGTGACATGGAAGTGGTAGAAAATGGTCAGATCTGGATGTATTTTGGAAATAGAGTCAGATGAGATTTCTCGATGATCTGGTTATAAATACAAAGTAGAATGCATTGCAGTCCTGAGTCCAAGGTTTTGAGTCTGAACACCTAGAATTCTAAGCGAAGGGTTAGTCACCCCAGTGAATATCAGTTTTTCTTAGGGACTGTCAGCTGCATTAAAGACGGAACAAGACTGTGGAGCCATTTCAGACAGAGGATCCTACCATCTGTTATGTAATCTATGGCTGGGGCAGGCTTGTGGGAAAATGAAGAGGTTGTGGTTGGAGAGTTGAGATGGAGATGCTCGTAGACCTTCCAAAGAATCAAAGAAGGATCAGACCCTTCGCTGCCAGAACGGAGGAACGTGGACTGCAGAGTCACTTGTGGGCGCAGTCAGCAACCAGAGGGCGTTTAAGTCAGGAAGGCGAGCTCGCTGAGGGAGGGAAGTGGGTTTGGTAGGGCAGAGAGTGTTTTCAGGACTTCCTAGCTGGAAGTTCCTCCCACACATCAGCAAAATCTATCCACCTCTGCAAAAACCCATGGCTATTTGCCGAAAGTTCCTTGTCCTCAAAGTACTAAAAGTCAGACATATGAAAAGAGGGTTTCATAGATGAGAACACGCTAAACATTGCTCCCTTGTCCCTGTTACATCTGTGTCAGGCACGAGTGGCTTAAGTGGATCATCGTAGGAGTCTTTATCTCAACCACAGGAGGGAAAAATATCAGTTCTATTTTTCCTATGAGGAAACTGAACCTTAGGATAAGATAACTTGTTCTGGGTCTGAGAGCTGGTAGGTAAAGCGGCTGGAATTCACTCTCTTGAGATTCACCTACACTCACTTCCGGTTCCACAGCCACAGTGCCCCACCTTCGGTACCGGAGAAAGATGAAACAGTTTGTGCGATCATCTAGAGCCCTCTTGACTGTTAGAACGGCGCGATAATGTATCTCCCCACAGAATCCTCCCTGCTACCCCCACATCGATATGTAACTGAAGATCTAACAAATGAACAGAAAATTCTATTCCATAAACTAGGTGTTCTTTACTTTCCTGGGTACTGATGCTTTGAGAGAGGTCCTAGAAACTTTGGTGGGAGTAAAAAAAAAATATGGATCATGTGAAGGATATATTAGGATCCCCAAATTATGGATTCTGAATATCCCCGCCCCCTCTCTCTATATGTACATAGCTACATGGAGACGTCAGAGTGTCGCCTTGTGGTTCAGTTCTCACTTTCTACCTCGCTTGAGGTAGAACCTGTTGTTTGCCATTGTATGACATACACAATGTGACATCTCTGGCTCGCGAGCTTCCAGGGGTCAGGGGACAGGAATGATTCCGTGAAACAATTCTCCAGTCTCTGCCTGCCATCTTGTGCTAGGAGTGCGGGTGAACCTGGACACTTGAACCCAGGTCCTTATTTTTTCCTGGCAAGCACTTTACCCATTGAGCTATCTTTCCCAGCCCCGAAACCCTGTGTTTTAAGGAACTTTCCTGAAATGTCTTCCTTTTGGCTTGCTGTTGTCTGCCACTTTTATAAGCTACTGAACCACATCACTGGTGTGAACAGTTTCATAGCTTACATATTTCTTTTTGTAATCAGTTTAGTCGATCTTGTAACTATAAAGAGTGAGGTGGTAAATCCCCAGCTCCCATTCTGAGTCAGAATTTATGACAAGAACAACGTGCTTGTGCCCAAACAGAACCATGCATGTATGGTAATACGGCACTTGAAATTTATATACTTCCTTTTATCCAAGGAACAGAAAGTGTCTCTATAAAATGGATTAAAAGCCAACTGTCTACAGCAGGCAGTGAGAACAGTTCAAAATAGGACTGCTAAGGGAACCATTTAATTCCTGCAAGGCCAGGGTTCATGAACCACGGGTCCAGTTTTACAGATGTCACTGGAGACCACTGACATTTTCAAGGGCTTCAGCAACTTGTCTACTAGTGGTGTTATGGGAACTGTTCCTTCATGATTGCTGTTGGCTACTGAATAGCATGCAAGGGCAGGCCATGGCATGAGTAAGCTGATTTAGCAATAGAATGCATTCCAGCCATTTGTGACCCCTGGCTCACAGGTGGGTTCTTCATTTTAGTGAATAAAATTCTTCATAATTCTCTTTGCCAGTTTTAATGACTCCAGCCCTGGGCTGGGGAGATGGCTCAGTCAGTAAACTGCCCACTGTGCAAGCATGAGGGCCTGAGTTAGATCCTGAGTGGAAAAGCTGGGTGTTGTGCTGTGGCTGTAACATGGCCGAGGAGGTGGAGACAGCCCAACCTAAGTGGTGAGTTCCTGGCCAGAGCAAGAGACCTTGTCTCCAAAGCATGGTAGACAGCCCCTGATAAGTGTGCATGCATGTGTACAGATGAACACATGTACATGAACATGCATGATCGCGCGCAAACACACACACACACACATACACACACACTTGGGAAAAGATCCCTAATCCACTGTAATTTGCAACACCCTTAAAACGATATAGTGTCTTTATATATTGCCAGGCTGCTGTGTTAGCTACCTATCGCTGTGTAACAAATTAGCCCAAATAGTATTTATTATGTCTCCATTTCTGTGTGTCAGAAGTCCCGGCATGGCTTGACAGGGCTTTTGCAGCTGTTGTCACTTGATGGCTTGGCTAGGGGAGAGTTTGCTTTCACTCACAAGGCTTTTCTTCGCACGGTTCAGTCAATGTTGGCATTGGACTCAGTCCTATCTCTTCTCAGACAGACAGTAGATCTCCTTCAGTCGTAAGCCATGTGGGCATCTCACAGGCAGGATGACAAGAGAGCGGTCCAACAAGACAGGGGTCACAGTCTCTTGTAACATAACCACAGAAGTGACATCCTAACACGTTTGCATTGTTCTGCTAGTTGGAAGCATGCCCTTACTTTGTACTGAAGGGCAGAGGACTCCCTGGGGTGTGCAAGCCAGCAGGTGAGATTCCCTGGGAGCCATTTGCAGGCTCCCTATACTTAGCTGGCTTTATCCCTGGAATAGCATAACCCTCTGATGTGGCCTCGGTGTTTTTACTGGCATTGAAGTTCATTCAATTGTTAGTGATTGGTAGTGTTCATCTTCTTATTCATGAGATGTGTGATGATAAGCCTGTAGGGAGGCGATGAGGTTTTACTTGTTTATTTATTTGGGAGAAAATGTCTCTCTGTGTCTGTCCTCAAACCTCCTTGGTGAGGATGACTGGGACTACAGGTGTTTGTCACCATGCTCAGCTGCAAGGTTTTTTTTATTCTTGGCAGAAGATGAGTGCCTGCAAATATCCTAGCATTATTTTTTTAAATGAGTGTTTGTGTAGGTATAAATCTTTGCAGCATATTTTAATAAATCTTCAGCGTCTCCTTCAGCAAACCACCTACCAGAGGTAGTGGGAAAGAAAGTTATTAGGACATGGAGGAAGTAGACCTGTTTAGAAATATTTCTTTGGGGGTGAGTCCAATCTTCACTGTCAGGATATTAGCAGTTCAGTCCTGTAGCAAACACCAAATATGAATCAGCAGCTGCAGTCCAGTCCTCTTGGCAGGCAGACACCACACACGAACCACCAGCAGCACTTCAATCCTGAGGAAACCACATGGTGTGCCTACCAACCTGAGGTCGCAGAAGCTGAAGAAGCCACAGGAACCTCACAAGAAGTTGTTTTTTTAAATTTTTAATGGGTTATTTTATTTATTTACATTTCAAATGTTGTTGAAATTGGCTTCTTAATTTCCCCTCTGCAAACTCCCCATCCCGTCACCCCTCCCTTTTGCCTCTAAGAGGATGCTCTCCCCTTCCCACTTCATTGCTCAAGCATTCCCCCATGCTGGGGCATCAAACCTCCACAGGACCAAGGGACTCCTCTCCCATTGATGCCAGATAAGGCCATCCTCTGCTACATATGTACCTGGAGCCAAGGACCCATCCATGTATACTCTTTGATTGGTGATTTAGTCCCTGGGAACTTGGGGTGGTTCGGTTGGTTGATATCGTTGTTCTTCCTATGGGGTTGCAATCTTCTCCAGCTCCTTCAGTCCTTCCCCTAACTCTTCCATTGGGGTCCCTGAGTTCAGTCTGATGGTTGGCTGTGAGCATCCGAATCTGTATTGGTCAGGTGCTGGCAGAATTTCTCAGGGAACAGCCATACCAGGCTCCTGTTACTGGGAGCACTTCTTGGCATCAGCAATAGTGTTGGGGTTTGGTGTCTTCAGTGGGATGGATCCCAAGGTGGGGCAGTCTCTAGATGACCTTTTCTTCAGTCTCTGTTCCATTTTTTTGTCCCTGCATTTCCTTTAGACAGGAACAACTCTGGCTTAAAAATGTTTAGATGGGTGGGTGACCCCATCCCTCAACTGGGTGCCATGCCTCTCTGCTGGAGGTGGCCTTTGTGGGTTCTATCTTCCCTTTGTTGGATATTTCGGCTAACACACGTGGTATTTACTCACTGATAAGTGGATAAGTGGATGTTAGCCCAAGGGCTCACAATACCCCTGATACAACTCAAAGACCATCTGAAGCTCAACAAGAAGGAACACCAAAGTGTGGATGCTTCAATCCTACTTAGAAGGGGGAAAAATAATCACAGGAGGTAGAGGGAGAAAGGTTCCTGAGAGGGAGAGAGGAGGAGGAGGGGAAAAGGTGGGGCAGAATCAGGTATGGGAAGAGACAAGAGAGAAGTCCAGAGGGTCAGGAAAATGAATAGAAATAAGTAGCAGAAGGGGGTGGGGAACTAGAAAGTTCCAGATACCAGGGAATTGAGAGGTTCCCAGGACCCAACTGGGATGACATTAGCCAAAATTCACAAGAAGGTCTTTGGTAAATTTCTCTCTGACATCACCACAAGCAGAGCTCAGCAACTCTATGTAAGGTGAACCTATATATGTGTGTCATTAGCAAAGAATAATGAGGTAGAGCAGAGTAAGCCAAGGCTCGAAATCCCACTGTCTGTGGGGTCATACTTATATTCCTTCATCACGTGTCCTTTCATGTGTCTGCTATAGCAAAGCATCCCTTCACCTGTGTCTGCTTTAGTAAAACATCCTTTCACCTGTGTACCCCAGCAAAACGTCATTTGACATAACTTTCCAAAGAAACCAGAGGTTTCCACTTTATGTTTTAGAAAAAGGAATATTCATAGACTACTATATTGTTTGACATTCCAATAGTATATATTCCTAAGAGATTGTGCTGGCTGCCCCACCCCCACCCATGGTTTCTCTGTGTAGCCCTGGCTGTCCTGGAACTCATTCATTAGACCAGGCTGGCCTCCAATTCAGAGATCTGTCTGCCTGTGCCTCCTGAGTGCTGGGATTAAAGGCATGTGGCTTTGTGTTGGCTAGCTTTATGTCAGCTTGACACAGGATATTTGAGAGGAGGGAACCTCAATTGAGAAAATGCTTCTAGATGTTCTAGGCTGTAGGTGAGCCTATGGGGTATTTTCTTAATTAGTGATTGATGTGGGAGGCCCAGCCTAATTTTGGTGGTGCCATCCCTGGGCTGGTTGTCCTGGGTTCTCTAAGAAAGCAGGCTGAGCAGGCCAGAGGGAGCAAGCCAGTAAGCAGCACTCCTTTATTGGCCTCTGCATCAGTTCTTGCCTCTAGGTTCCTGCCTTGTTTGAATTCCTGTCCTGATTTCTTTCAATAATCAACAATCATGTTGAAGCTTAAGCCAAATAAACCCTTTCCTCCTGAAGTTATTTTTGGTCACAGTATTTATCATAGCAATAACAACCCTAACTAAGGCATAAATCTTTTATATATTGTATGCATGTAAGAATTCTCATAAGAAAAATTAATTGACCTATTTTTACTTCCAATGCTATACCTGAAGATACTTCTGGGACTTTTTAAATTTAATTTAATTTTTTGTAGTTTTAAAAAAATTTATTCTTTAATCTTTTTTCACAGTCCAGTCTTTATCCCCCCTCCCTGTTCACCCTCCCACTGTTCTACATTCCACACCTCCTCCTCCCCCCAACCCGGTCTACCCCACCCCACCAGACCTCCCCACTCCCTGGGGCCTCAAGTCTCTCAAGGGTTAGGTACATCTTCTCTGACTGAGCCCAGACCCGGCAAGTCCTCTACTGTATATGTGTCAGGGGCCTTATATCAGCAGCTGGTGCATGCTGCCTGGTTGGTGGCACACTGTCAGAAAGATCCTGGGAGCCAGGTTAATTGAGACCACTGGTCCTCCTACAGGGTTGCCCTCCTCAGCTTCCACCTTTTCCCTAATTCAGCCACAGTGGTCAGCAGCTTCTGTCCGTTGGTTGGGCGCAAATATCTGCACCTGACTCTTTCAGCTGCTTGCTGGGCCTTTTGGAGGGCAGTCATGATAGATAAATGTTTGATGAATTCTTTGAGCATTTTGTGTCCTGTGTTTTGACCCCCCCAGATCTGCCTTTGCCTCCATACCTCCCAACTTTGTGTCCTTTCTAAAAGATTCAATAGGCCATCAACTCCTGTGTGCGCTGTCCACACATTTCTGGGTTTTAAGAGTCTAGGATCCAATCATTTCTGCCTCAGAGATGAAGATCACTGGTAAAGAATGATTCACTCCAGGAACCAAACCAGACAGTTTCCTTCAGTCCAACTTACAGCTTAATCTTTGTGTACCAATTATACAGAAAAGTTGACTTGTCATTTGAGTTAGACCCACATGAGACATACATCATGTCCCTGACATGGGTGTTAGCAAGGCTTGTCAGCCCACTGCTTGAGAGAGCATGGACAAAATTTACAAAAATGCCCACATTTGCTGAATGGGATGTGCCCTATCCACTGCTCCCCACTTGGAACTAAATAAACAGGCTTGTTCTTAATAGACAGTCCTCCTTATCCACAACTTCTCCATCTGAGGGATCAACTAGGTGGTGGTGGTGGAGGAGGAAGAGGAGGAGGAAGAGGAGAAGATGGAGGAGGAGATGGAAGAGGAGAAGGATGAAGAGGAGGAAGAGATGGAAAAAGGAGAGCAGATGCTCAGCATGTACAGTAACCCCCTAGTGATTTGCACAGCATTTACACTGTGTTATAAGGAACCAAGAGAAAAAGGTATGGAAAATTGTGTCCCTTATACACAAATATTCCATTTCATATAATGGATTTGATCATTGATGGGTTTTAGTATGTGCTGGGGTGCTGAAACCTATCCCCCAGGGATGCTGAGAGATGTGTGTGTGTGTGTGTGTGTGTGTGTGTGTGTGTGTTGGAGATTAAACACAGGTCTTTGCTTTTGGACTGTGCCACAGAGCTATGCCCCGAACCCCCTCTGAGATAACAGGAGACACTCCTGAGATTTGAAATTCAGGAAACTCTTGTGTGAATGTCTCTATTTATTTATTTTTTTTATTTTGCATGTGTATGTGTGTTGTATGAATGCTTGTGTGTGTCAATGTTCACATTCGTGTGCATGTGGATGTAAGGTTCAAGAGTTGATACCAGGTGTCTTCTTGACTGTATCCACTGTGTTCCCTGAAGCAGGGTCCTTGATGGGCCCTGAGCTCATAAATATTGCCTATTGAATCTCCCTACAGTGTTCTGGAGACCCTGTTGTTTCCGTCTCCCAAGTGCCAGGATTAAAGGTGACTATTTGACCTGTCTGGCTTTAATGTGGGTTCTGTGGATCCAAACTCCAGTCCTCACAAACACACAGGGGCAGTTTGTTCACCGAGTCACCTTCTCAGTCCCCAAAGCCAGTGTTTCTTCTCCACCTGAAAGGCTCCTGCTTATCTCCCGGGTTGGATGCATCTTGGTCCCTGGGCTGTGGCCATCTCTTTTCTATGCATTTCCTGAAGCCGGAAAAGAAAGACAAGCCTGGCTTAATAAAGCCACAGCAGGGGTCTGCAGAATCAGCGAGTGCCCACTGATGCCCATAGGGGCAACTTGGAGCAAAGCCACATAGAAGACCTTCTGCAGGTAGTTATTTTTGGACAACAATCTAAGATGTGTCAAAGCAGAAACAGAAATAACTGGAGGCAGGAACCATGGCTTGCTGCCTTGAAGTCATGTGTGTCCTATGGTTGATTTCAGCTTTTTTGTGACACGGTCAAAAGATCTCAGGATTTAATGCCTCTCTTCGCACAATCTCTCTCCCCTGGGGACGAGGGAACTGGGCCAAAACATTCTATAGAACCAGCGCTCTAAGCAGCAGCCTCTATAGCAACAGAGCAGGTAGGGAACAGCTGCCGTGGTTTCTGTCCAATTTTCCTTCCAAATAATCCAGATATCTAAGAGATAAGAAAACACAAATACCAAAAATCTCACTAGAATTCTGGATTAACGACAGCTCTCTGTCTTGTCTCCGTTTTGAAACACCAGCTGATAATTGGGCTATAGCTGGGTCTAAAAATAACACACAGTATATTAAAATAATATTCCTAGGCTACATTTCCAAAGTGGTATTCTGGGACTTCTGTGCATTAATCCTGTAACAATAACAGGATTTGTGCTTTCACCTCCCCTGGCGTAGCTTTGAAAATCTAGCCCAAAGCAGCTAACATTGCTGTTTAAATCTTCCTTTCACATCTGCAGGGAAATGTGGAGATTAAAAAAAAAAATGACAAGCCAACAGCTCAAATGACCTATACTTGGGAGAATCAGAGAAACACCTATTTCCTCTCAGGAACTGGGCCGATCAATATAAATATTTCAAAAGGACCATCATGCAATAAAAGCCTTGGAATTTGTATCCTACTTCAGAACACCCTAGATATTTCCAATGTGGACACATCCAGTTTTCCACTGGGGAGGGGGATGTTGTGATGGCTGAGCTGGGATGCTTTCGAGTGTGTGTGAATGAGTACAGGAGACTCTGTATTTATGTGTGCCTGTGTGGGTGTATACATATATATGTTAGTGTGTATATGAGTCTCTGTGTGTGTATTAAAGAAATAGAGGATATGTGTGCATGTGTGTGTATATGAGTGTATATATATATATATATATATATATATATATATATATATATATATNTCAATGAATACATGAGCCCTGTGTGCATGTATGCTTGGGTATATGTGTGTGTGTGTGTGTGTGTGTGTGTGTGTGTGTGTGTGAACATCTGTGTGTGCCTCTACATATATATATTTGTATACATATATGTATATATGTGCCTGTATGTATCTGTATGAGAGTATGATTGAGCCTATGTGTGTGTGTATCCCAATATGTGTATATAAGATTGTGTGTATATGTCTGAGTGCATATGTGTGTGTGTGTGTGTGTATGATTATGTGTGTGAGTGGATGTGTGTCTGTGTGTGTATAAGGATGGGAAAGAAGACTTCTATTACTGTCTATGTTGAAATTTAGGTGAATCTCAGAGATTAGGTGCTTCTGCTCACATTGGCTAAGAAATTGCACATCCTAAAATTTGCAGACACACAGCTCTAAATTGAAGCTCTAAATAGCACTGGATTGAAGTGACAGGAGTGTTTCGACAATACCATTAATTGCATTCCACTAATTGAGAAGAGTTTTGTGCAGTTAGGTTTGTGGTGGGCTGGATTTAGTCATTTAGGTACCCCTCAGGCTGCCTCTGCTTTCTGCCTGCCATGCCTTTGAAATTCTAAAAAGGAAAAGAAGGCCAACATGCAGAGCAATTATTTTAGAACAGATTGCCCGGTAACATTTCATATTATCACTGAAATCCATCCTTTCTGAGACAGAGTCTTGCTCTGGCCATGAACATCCAAGAGATGGCAGCACCCCTGCTCTGATGACTGGCTGCATCCCTCCAGACAGCTCACCGCAGAGGTCTTGTCATTGCGTCACCTGAAAGCCAGTTTAGAGGGTGGAGGTGGGGGAGGCATAGCTCTCGGCTGGTTCTTCTGGAGAGTTCCGGAAACAGGCGTGTGGAATGTTTGAAACGCATTTGAAAAGGGTTTTCTTTTTTCCCCTTGAAATCTCCTGCTCTGTGCCATATCGTTCTAAGACCACTTAGGTGTTCCCTGGTTCTCTTCTGGAGGGAGGAAGGCAGATCTGCAGTTGCCAGGGATCCCCCGAGCCTTATTTCCAATTCCTTGTTCTTTCTTTTTATAAACATGAGGAGGTGGGAATTGCATTATTAGCAATTGTGTTTTGAACATGTATGCGTTCAAGGCACTTAGCTCAGCATCGAGAATGTGACACAGCCTCCATCAGGACAGCTTTTTTTTTCTTCCCCACCGACTCTCTCGCAACCCTTCTCCCAATCTCCTGCTAAAAATATTCTGCAGAACAAATAGATGTTGAGACAGCGTCAAACCCTGCAGGAATGAGTGACAGTATAACCTGCCACGCTAAGTATCAGATGCCTGACATGAAAAGCATTTGCTGACATACACGCGGGAGCGTCAGGGCTGGGCAGACAGGTCAGCGTCTAGGTCTTTGGGATCCACCCTTTTTCATGTGTGCTGAATAGTTGGAGAGCAATTGCTGGGACACACTGAGGTGGCCTGCTGATAGGGTCTTGAATGTGATTCAGGGGCAAGACTGTCATGGGAAACTAGTGTCCCACGGGAAGCCACAAACCTAGGACCTAGGGCCAATTCAAGGACTTCCTATGTCCACCTTATCCATTACAGAGGCTAGGACTCTGTGTCCATCATTGTGGGATCCCACTTGACCTGGCTTTGACCCAGCATCTTCTCATTAGCTCATTTCTTCAGCCTTATCGTGACCTCGACAATCTGTCCTCAGTCCAGGAGCACGGCCACATGGTTTGTGTTTCCCGTATACAGCTTTTCAGTGTCTGATTTATGGAGCTGTTACTCAATGACTACGCACTCAAGATTTCCAGTCAATGGTCAGGGCGAGTAGGAAGAGGAGGACGAACAGGCACACTCTATGTCTGTCTGTAGAGAGCTTTGAAGCCAGGCCACCTGAGGTATGCTGCCCGAGCATCATCACCTTCAGAAAGAGCTGCCCTTCTTCTCAGGAGGAATGTTGAGGACGCTGGCAAGTTACTGTGAGAGTGATAATGTTCTCCTAGGCTCAGCGATGGTAGGCACCCTGCTATTGTACTCTGATGGGTTGCTCAGACTTGAGGAGAGTTGAACTCTTTAAATATCTGTCTGTCTATCTTTCTGTCTGCCATATCTATCTATCTATCTATCTATCTATCTATCTATCTATCTATCTATCTATCTATCATCTATTGTGTATCTATATCTATCCATCTCTCTATATATATCATGTATCTATATTATCTATCTATCTATCTATCTATCTATCTATCTATCTATCTATCTATCTATCTATCTATCACCTATCTATTTGGGTGTGCCTGCTTTAATGTGCATTACATGTATCAATGTGCTCTTGGAGGCTAGAAGAGGGTGTTAGATACCCTGTATCTGGAGTTACAGGTATTTGTAAGCTGTTGGTCCTCTTCAAGAGCAGCAACTATTCTTAGTCACTGAACCACCTGTGCACAGCCCAGAGGGTTGAACTCTTAACTCTCCAAGTTTGTAGAAATACAGTCATCTATGATCACCTAGTCTTCAATGGTTCCAGACAGCTGAAGTGCAGAGCCTCTATTTTAACTGTGGTGGCATGTAACTTTGCACAGCATGTGTTTGCTTGGGTTGGGAGAGATTAGATAGAAGTCTCTGTGAAATAACCAAATCTTCCCCAGTGACACTTAATACTTTGTTTAAGAGACAGATCATATACTACTGCTTGGTGCCCATGGTGAATATGGCAATCAGCACGTTGGCTGTTGCCCAGTGAGTTGGCCACAGCCCTGGCTGGTAGAGCCAAGCCATCTGGAGCAAGGGCACAGAGTTCATGGTATACACAGGCCAGAGAGCTGCTATGACTTCATGGCCCTGCTCTGCCTTGCTCCAGGCATCTCCTTGTCATGCTGAGGGACTCTGGCAAAGCAAGGCAGGCCCCACAGACAGTGTATTAGTGTTTGGCCTTTTCCACTTGAACCCCAGGATTGGGAGGTGCTTTCTTCTCCTCAGCTACTTGTCTTGAGAATCTGAACACCCCACCTCCATTTCTTCATTCAGAGCCAGTGTCAGCCATAGGTGCCAACAGGAACATATGGTCTGTGACATGAACACAGATTGTGGTTAGGTCTTCAGAGGTGACTAAAATCACTGAGTACACCTGCAGAACCTTCTGTGGACAGTGAATTTGGTCACCCATTCTGTTGCTTTGTAGTACTACACGGATCATTGTCTAAAGATTTTTATTATCTGTTGTCTCCAGTTGAAAGTTTGAGTGGAATAGTTGGATTATGAGTTCTATGATAGAAAGAAATAGTGTTCTAGCTTCTTCTGCCTTCCTGGCATGTCTAACTCAGGAGTCTTCCACTTGCTCATGGTTTCACTCCCAGTAGTTTCTCAGTCAGCCATGATCAGAGATATTAAATGGGAAGTTCTAGAGATGAATAATTTGTATATTTGAAGTTATACGCCACTCTAGGTGGCTTTGTGGAATCTCGTATCACCGTTGCATCCTGTCAGGAACACGAGTTATCTGGACCAAGCGATCTGCTCGCTCCACTGTGGAGTAGCCACCGAGCTATCAGACTATATCCACAGAGGAGTCCGAAGACTCTGCGATCATCTGAAGCATCAGTCACCCACTGGTGATCTTGGAACATGGCCCTCTCAGAGAAGTGGATGATCACTGTGCAAACAGTGCTCACCTAATGAACCTCAATTCCACGTCAGCTCAGGAGACTTCTCACACAGTCCCCTGTGACTTAGAGCCTTCTTGGTGAGCAGTTGAAAATGTATAGATTTATTATGCCCAGTCTGCTGACATTGATCTCATGCCCACTTCAAGAAGAACCCTTTAAGCAGTTTGCCTGTGGGCTCTGAAGAGGCCAGGACTTGTCAACCTTTGATCTCATGCTGTGCTCCCCTTTAGTTAAGTCTCCAATCGACTCCCCTTACCTGGAGGAGAAATGAAGTCATACTGGGATAACAACAGCTTCCAGAGCTCCGTGGAACTTGGCTGGGCAGCTTTGAGACCTAATTGGTGGATTGTTTTGCCATCTCGGTCTGTGTTCCAGGAGTGACACACATCACATCTGGTATTTCCTTGGCCAAACTAAGAGATGGGCCAGTTTGATCTTAAGAAGGAAGAGGAATAAGGTGTTTGAGGAGCCCTGGGAAGAAGAGAATCAGGTCGTGGATATATATACAGAACTGCCGCGCCTCCTTGGAAGATTAGGGAGTCGCCTCTTGAATGACAGACCTTTATGCTTTTGGGTTCACAGGGACTGAAAACGAAAATAGACCTAAAGGTGATTTATGTCACTAAAATGGCCTCATTCTTTTGTGTAAATGTCAAGGTTTTCCACTTGATCAAAGTCACCAGTTGTAGTACTTCCTAATGCCATCTGTCACATGGGGGCACATGTCTTTCTAGGGTGTAGGCCTGCCCGTGTTTCTAACGCTGGCAGAAACTCACAGAATCAGTTGCTATAGAGCGGTGTGCCACTTCTGAGTCTAGCTATGGCGATTCAGTCTTTACTCCCTGTCCCACGGCTGGCAAGACCCTTGGTCACAAAGCATGGCCACAAGTTCTGAAAATCAGGCCGGAACCACCCACCATATCCAATGCAGTCCTGTTTTCCTCACTGGCTCCACAGCTTTCCTAAAAACACTCATAGGAAGCAGATGTATGCAGGTGGGTGCATGACAGAGGTCAGTGTTGGGTGTCTTCTGTTGTTCTCCGCCTTACTTTTTGGGACAGAGTCCTTTACTGAGTCTGTATGTAGCTCTTGAGTTTGATCAGACAGGCTCATCTGTGAGCCCTAGGAATACTGCATGCTGAGGTTACTTTACACGGGTGCTGGAGACCCAAACTCAGACCCTCGTGGGTGCACAGCCAGCCCTTTATCCAGTAAGTCATCTCCCAGGCCCTGGAAACTCACTCTTAAGTATAAAGACTTTGGCAAGGAAATATCCCTCTAATCCAAGTCAGTGGCCCATCATTATGATGCCCCAGCTAGGCATCAGCAATGGTCTGATTAAAGCCTTGGCTTGAAGGTCTGAACAGTGGTTCAAGTCCAGCTGCACTGCCTTGGAAGAGCCAGCTTGCCTCTCTGAACCATCACCGGCAAAGTTAAGGTAAGCACACTCACCCGCAGAGTGAAGCTTCCTGTTGCTGTTGATGAAATGCAGCTCCTATAGTTGGCTCTCAGCTGTGGGGACTTGAGCGCTCTCAACAAAGACAGTGTCTGGGCAAGTCTGTGTACCCCAAGCTGAGAACGTCTTCCCTCCTTTTCTGCTTGCTAATTAAGAGTCATAAGGAATATGCTGACGAGCGTCGTCCTGCCTTCTGTGCTATAGCTGGAGGGCTGTTCTGACTTTGCCTGACAAATGGCTAACCAGCCGCTCCCACCAAGCCCAGCTCAACTGCTCAGCACCGACAGCCCCAGACTGCCAGCAGCATCTTATAAGCCTGACACTATTTGCTTACTCGGTGACAGTGTTTTTGTTCGGCAGGCGAGCATCTCAGAGATCTCACCCATCAGGGTGTATCTGTTTCCCTCAAAATGCCAAGATGCCATCCGATGCCACTCTCTCAGAGCACATGGGAGCAGCGGCCATCTCCGAGTGAGAATGGGAGTCCTTGGCGTTTGTTGTGTTGTAGTGCAGGTGGGGTAGGATGCTGTCTTTACAAACAGAGGTAGGGCACACGAGGGCTCTATTGTCAAGAACTTTGAAATTGCTTTATAAACAATTCTGCAAGACTTCCAGGAGATTGGCTGTGTGGTATGCTGGGTGGGCTGCTGCATTTTGAGTTATTTTTCAAACTGACCTGGGTCGTGTTGGCAGATGGAAATGGGCAATGGCAGGAAGGTTGACACTGAAAACTTGGCAGACATTGCAAATGCATCCTCTGTTCCTCCTCCACTGTGGACCAGTGGTAACTCCACGACACTTACCATCCCACCATAGCACTGAGTCTTCAGGCGCCCGGGTCACACCCAGATGAAAGATGGAAGCAGGGCTGCTCCAAGTCAGGAGTGCCCCAAGTCACAAGCGTGGTACTCGGTAGGGGAATAGAGCCCCACAGCACTGCACCCCTTCTGTGCACCAGGGTCCATGGGATCCTATGCTTGGACTGGCACACAGCAGGACCCGGTCAGGACTATTAGGGGTGTGACCTGGCAGAAGGGAGCTCAGCTCAAAGACAAGAGAATCTCCTCCAGTGGCATCTCCTCTGAAGGTCGTCAGGGAGGGGAGAGGGAAAGAATAGCCTGGTTCAGGACACTCTAGCTTTTCCCAGTCTAGGCCCTAGGTGTGACCGCAGTTACGCTGGGAATGCCCTACTTGAAATGGAAAGGCTACTCCTGACAACCAGCAAACTGATGCTTCTCCTTAGCCCTGCCTTGTTTGATTTAGGATCTCAGTGGGAGCAGTTTGGGACCAATAGATGCTTAACTGAAGCCTGGAGCTCAGTGTGGCAGCCCCCTTCAGGCTCCATTAAAGAGTATGTTATAGGGACCTGCAATACGCAAAGGCAGGGGTGTCGAATGTAGGATTGCTAAGGCAAAGAGAGCGAGGTTGCTCATACTTTCCCACAGAATATCCTTCTGCATCTTCTGAGAAAGAAACTTGGTAGATAAAGAAAGGAAGACTCCGAGGACTTGCTGTCACAGATGGTAAGCGTCAGAGCAAGGTTCAAGCACTTCACTGTGTGACTGTAGAACCTTATGGGCTCCCATAGCCTCCTGACCCCAGGTCAGCCAGCTTTTCCCCCCCGCTAGAAGAAGGATCTTCATCCTTAGCCCCAAAGCCTGTCACAGAGCACCCGCATCTCTGTGGGCATCCTCCACCCTTTTCCCATTCATGCTCTGCTCTGGGCCAGCTATCAGCACGCATGCCTGGCTGCACAGTGCCTTTTGTAATACTCAGTGGCTGCCACACAAGCCCCACCCACACGCTCCTGGGCTTGAGCCGCTACTTCTGGTTCGGGATCATGCAACTTTCTCCTCTTGCTCTTCTTCTGTACTTTCTCCTCTTGCTCTTCTTCTGTACTTTCTCCTCTTGCTCTTCTGTGCTTTAGCCGCTTTTGGCTCTTCTCCCTGCTCCTACACCTTGAAATGCAAGCACTCCTACAGGAGTCTACAATGGATTCACAACTCTTTTTTTTTTTTTTTTTAAACTACCTCTGCTCTGTGCTCCTAGGATTTCAGCACTGTATGCAGATACCCCCACATCAATATATCTGCAGGTCTTATCGGAGGATAAACAGAAGTAACCCTGATGGGGGTCTACAAAGCCAAGCACACTCCGGCATGCCATGGGCGCTCTGTCTACAAAAGGGATCTCACAGGAAGAGAAGTGTCCTGCCTCAAAATGACATCCAGTAGACCTGTATTCCTTCAGCCCATTTTTTTTTGGTTCTTCTATTTAGCACAGTGCAGAGTAGCTGCTCTATAGAATGAATGCAACAATTGAAGCTTGATACATTGGCATGAAGCTGCGGCATCCCTTGACTGTGAACGAGACTTGACTTTGTGCACAGCAGGCTCACACAGAGTCAAGTCTGAGGCTTTTCCTCATTTGAGTAACTCAACTAGAGCTAAGCCTCTAGATGACTCATGCAGATGTAGTTAGCACTCAGGGCCCTGTGCCATCTTATGTCCCTGCCTTTGCTGATCCATCTAGAATTAGAGCCTTATTAATTTCACCCAGCCTATGTCTTTATGACTTCACTTTAGGTTTTCACCTCTATTCTCAAGGTCACCTTCAAGGTCAGTCCTAATTACTGCTGGCCTCCGTGCAAACGCTGTCACTTCAATACCTCTGCAGGTGATGCGTCTCCTCTCCTCTCTGCATATATGTACGGTATGTGTGCGCATGCTTGCATGTGTGGGTTCTCTGTGTGTGTGCCTGTAAGGGCCAGAGGCTGATGTGGAGTACCCACCCTCCTTAATTGTTCTTCAGTTTAAACATTGAGGCAAGGGTTCTTTCTGAACACAAAGCTTGCCATTTTGACTAGTTTCTCTACCTAGCGTGCCCTGGGGATTTCCTTCTGTCTCCCATGGGCTGGGATTACAGGTGGCTGTCTTGCCTATACATGGGGATCCAAACACATCTTTGTACAGCAAGCTCTTGATCAGCTGAACCATGTTTCCAGCTCCACTTGTCTTTGTGCCACAGGCTTTGGATATTTTGTGGCTGATTCTGTGTTTGAAACAAAACAAAACAAAACAAATAAAAACAAGAGAAAAATCCAAACCGAATTGGTTCTGGGAAAGCATGGATAAAGGGGTCTACAAGAGCCGTCAGTCGTCTGTCTTTAATTGTGAAGGTACTGAGAACTGTCTCTCCTTCTGACTTTTCCCTTGGGCTTTCTGAGCAGGTTCAAGCTCTCAGAGCTCCGGATCATGCAGTCTGAGAGTCGTACTTAGACCAGAGCAACTCTGAGGAAAAACTGAGCCACCATGACATCTGTGTCTGCTTATGTTGCTTGAGACAGAGGGCAGAGATCCTTTGAGAGAAGGAGAGCTAGAGATAGGAAGAAATAACAGAGGAGAGGGAAGGTCTTTCTGACACGAACCTTATATGGAAGGCAGAAGAAAGGATTAGAATCTTTTATATATATGGTCAATATTGAGTTCCTCTTTTTGAAAATATTTTGTTATAATATTTGTGAGTCCATAATGTACCCTCATAAAAACAGGGAGCTACTGAGCTTTAGGGGCTTGCTTAAGTTTTAGAACTTTAGATTCTGTGTGTGTGTGAGTGTGTGTGTGTGCGTGTTTGTGTGCATTTATCTGTGTGTGTGCACATGCAAGTATGTTTCTCTGTGTGTTTCTCTCTATGTGCCTGTGTGTATGTGCATCTGTGTGTATGTGCGTCTGTGTGCATGTGTGTGTGTGTGCGTGTGTGTGTGTGTGTATGTGTGTGTGTGTGTGTGTAGTGTTCAAGTGGAAATAAGGGGTGGGGTTGTATCTAGTGACAGAGCACGTGCTCATCATATACAAAGTCCTGGGTTCAATTCTCAGTATTAAGAAGAAAAAAGGACAGAGATAGAAATTAAATTGCAGAATTAATAAATAAAAGGTAAATAAGGTCTGGCATTGAGATAAAGTCTGATCATGTGTTTGACTAAGACGGTAGTCTGATCTGGGTGTGGTAATGTGTATCTATAATATATAATGTTAGCAAAGGTTGTGGAGTCCCCAGAATCCATGTCTGGCATCTCACAACTCCCTGTAACTTCAGCTCCAGGGAATCCCAAACCCTCTCTGCCCTCCACAAGCACACACTCCACCACACACACATACGCACACACACACACACTCCACCACACACACACACACGCACACACACACACACACACTCCACCACACACACACACGCACACACACACACACTCCACCACACACACACGCACACACACACTCCACCACACACACACGCACGCACACACGCACGCACACACACGCACACACACGCACGCACACACAC